>NC_056731.1:1648656873-1648729373 GCF_019279795.1 Protopterus annectens | reverse complement strand
GAGAAGTCCAAATGGAAAAGTGCTTCCATTTGCTATGGTAGATTTTCCTGGTGGACAATTTAAGGGCTGCCACCAGAATAGTCTTGACCGAAGAAGACAAACCAGGAGTCCTAGCAATTAAGGGAACTGGAGCAGCCAAGCTGTGAACCTCAGACTGTCCAGGTTCGGATGAGGGACCCTCGAGGGGTGAGAAATGAGATCCGGAAGGGGATCCAAGGAGGAGCTAGAAGATGAGACCAGAGGAAGGGAAATCATACCTGGTGAGGCCAGAGCGAGGCAATGAAGATCACTTTGCTCTCCAGTCGACATGCCTTCTGGAGGAACTTTGGAAAAAGAGGTAAAGGAGGGTAAGCATAACGAAGACTGGGAGGCAAAAAGCATGGACTAGAGCATCTCTGGGGGATTCCCCTGGTGGGGGGGGGGGTTCAGAGTGAAGAACTCACTGCACTTTGCGTTGGAAGGAGATGCGAAGAGTTTGCAGCAAGGCCGACCCCACACTAGAAAGAAGTGCTCCGCTAATGAAGGATTTGGAGACCGCTCATAAGGCATCAGAATAGTCAGGCTTAGTTTGTCCGCCAGAATGTTGGACCATCCCGGAATGTGCATTGCTACCAGATAACGACTGGTGGAGATCGCCCATTCCCTAACTCTCATGGCGTCATGAAAGAGAGGGTAGGATCTGGTCCCTCCCCGTTTGTTGATACACTAGACCACCAACATGTTGTCTGACTGAATCGCAATAGTTCCTAGACGGAAGAAAGGCATGAAGGGCCTGCAATGCTAAAAGGACTACCCTCATCTCTAGAACGTTTACATGCAAACTGGACTCGATCAGGGACTACATGCCTTGAACACTCCTTCCCGAGCAATGCCCCCCCACCCTAGATGGGAGGCGTCCATGGTCACTGTGGCTTGGGGAGGAGCTGTGACAAAAGGTCGTCCTTCCAATATTTCCAAAGAATGCATTCACCAAACCTGCAGGCTTTGCTTATGTGTATTGGATGTGTCAACGGAAGATCCAACATAGACCATTGTACTGCTAGAGTCCACTGAAGTACTCGCATGTGTAAATGAGCACACGGTAGAAGCGGGATCATTGCTGCCATAGAACCTAGGGCCCGTAAAACCGACTCCGCTGAGGGGAGATGACATTGACATATGAAAGCAACATGCATCCATAAGCTTTGAATTCTCTCCAAGGTCAGGAAGACTTCTGTCTGTAAAGTGCCTATCCATGCTCCTATGTATTCTATAACCTGGACAGGGTTTAGAAGAGATTTAGCTGTGTTGATTGTAATTCCTAAATGGTGTGCAAGACATAGGAAACAGTCTCTGGTCTGGCAAAGTAGATGCTTGGTGGGAGCAGCAAGGAACCAATCATCAAGGTAAGGGTAGACCTGAATTCCCTGAAGCCTCAGGTGAGCTGCTACCACTGCCATCACTTTGGTGAACACCCTGGGGGCTGTGGTGAGACCAAAGGATATGGCTCGAAACTGGTAATGATTGTCCCCTAGTCAGAAGCGGAGGAACCTCCTGGAGCTTATGTGCATCTTTATGTGATAGTAAGCATCCTGGAGGTCTAATGAGCACATCCAGTCGCTCTCTTGCAGGTACAGGAGGATGGACTGTAACATGACCATCCGGAACTTCTCTTTGGCAACTGACACCTTCAGGGTTGACAGGTCCAGAATGGGCCTTAAGTCCCCCATCTTTTTTGGCAGCAAAAAGAACCTGGAATAGATGCTCAATCAGGACTGATCTCGGGGGACGAGTTCGATGGCTCGCTTCTTTAGCACCTTGATAACCTCTAGTGTTGCTGCCTCCCTTTGCATGGGTGGTACATCTGGGAGGTGTTTGGGTGGAGTGGGAGGAACCATAAATGGGACTGAATAACCTTTTGATATTATCTTAAGCACCCAATGGTCTGATGACACAGACTCCCATGCCATCAGGTGCAACAACAGGTGACCCCTGACTGTATCCAGAGCAGAGCAGTCGGGCAACCCCTCAGGGCTGCTGCGCGGGCCTGTCCGAGAAAGGTTCTCGATACCCAAAATTCCTCATACCCCCACTGCCTCTGGGCCGGCGTCTGTCCTGTCCCCCTCTGCCTCTAGGGGAAGAAGAGCCCTGAGTGTCCGGAGAATACTGAGACTTTCAGAACCACATCTTCTTTTGCCCTCACCGATTCAGAGAAAAGGATCTTTGAGGGTTTGAGAAGTGGATTCTGATGGCAGACTGTGTCTTCCCGTCCTTCTCATTCTGGACCAAAGTGTCACGGATGGTCTTTCCAAACAGGGAAGAACCATCATAAGGGGCATTCGCAAAAGACGCCTTGAAGGGTTCCATAAACTGACACAATCTGAGCCAGTCTTGACGCCTCATGGCAATGCCAGACCCAGCCACCCTAGCCGCTCCCTTGGTAGCATGCGAGAGGAGGTGCATGGAGGTATTAGAGACCGCTTTCAAGGTAGCCATCCTCGCGGAGAATGTATGCCTGTCCTCCTGCGACATGGACTGAAGGGGCGACTCAGCTAGTTCCTTGACCAGGTCACGCTGTAGTCATGTAACATGGGCCAGGTAATTCAGTGCCCTTATAGAAAATGTTGCTGACGCATACACCCGCTTACCTAGACAATCCATCGTCCTAGACTCATGGTCAGACAATCCATCGTCCTAGACTCACGGTCAGGAGGATGGACCGAGGAACTTTCCTGGGCTAGTTCCTTCTTGGTGGCGGCTGCTACCACCATAGCATCTACCGGGATCCTTTATTCCAGGGAGGTCTGTCCACAGGGGGGCTTAAAAGTTTATTCAGGTGCTTTGGAATTGGCTCCACAGTATCCAGTTCCTTCCAAGCCCACGAGGTGACCAAGTCCACTAAGGGATCCATGGGGGGGCACCCAGGAAGTAGACAGGCCCATGGCGAAGGCCTCCAGGAAACCGTCACATCTGAAGAAGGCTTTGGGGCGGACCAACCTTCCCGCTAGTGCAATAGTTCCATGATGTCTCCAAAGGAGACATCGTCGGGAGGTGATCTGGGGGAACCTTCCCCTTCCTCCATATTGGTGTCCCCAGTGAGGGACTCCTGAGAGGAGTCCAAGTGTCTCCTCTTGCACGTATGCTTGCGAGGAACCTCTCCGGTGGGACTCTCCGGAGTGGGCTCGCAAACCACCTGATTTTCCTCAAGGGGAACCGTCTGGGGCTCGAGCATGGGCTGTCCCTGTGGTAAAATGATGGGAGACTCACCCAAAGCAGAGGGAGTTAGTGCAGAATACGAAAAGATAGTCATGGGTCTCGATCCATTGGAGAGAACCCTTTCTACCACACTGAACACCGAGGGTGAGTGGGCTTCCTGGGACAACAGTAAGGGAGGCACTCTTCCAGATCCGATGTGGGGATCGGAGCTGGGCCTGAAGAGGATGGAGCTCCAAGGAGATGGCCGTGACCTGACAAGGTTGGTGCCGACAGGAACAATTCCAACCCCTCGGATCTGACATCCAGGCTACAGGTCCGAGAGCCTCTCGGATCCGAGCTAGTCGAATCCGACGCGTTCCAGGTAGCTGCTGGCATCGAGGTAACAGGTACCATCGGCGCTAGCCCCCTGACTCTGAAGCCTTTCGGATTCAAATACTCTGAAACCAGAGGACAGCTTGGAGAAGGAGAAATGGGTGTAAAGAAGGGAAGCAAGCTCCCCCATCCAGAGGGAGAGGGGGCCAGTAAGACTCCCATTTGTATTTGTGTGCAAATAAATCTCTGCATCATTTCATCTATGTCAGCTTCTGATAAACTGCGGGTGGACCGCAATTAAGCTACAGACTCTGACCTGGTGGGTCGGACAGCTGAAGCCCTAGAAGATGACCTAAGCTTCTCCAGCTCTGATGAAAATCTAGGCGATCAGTGCCAAGGGGAGTCAGGTCGAGGAATGGCCTGAATTTTTGGAGGAGGCCCGGCTGGAGCCGAATGGTCCAGGGACCTCTTCCTGCTGTCTGCCTTTCGCTCTTTCTCTCTGCCCTTACGATGTTCTCCTTCCACAGGCCTAGAGGCAGGAAGGTGAGTCTCAGATTGGGAGAGAGAGGGCGGGAGCTGAAGAAGAAGAAGGGGACACAGCCATGACCGAAGAGGTAGTGGAGGTAACTGCCTCCATAGTAGAAAGGAAACCCTTCATCATTAGTTTTGCCCTATGGTCCTTTAGAGGTCGCGGATTAAAACTCTCGCAAATACTACAGCCTGAATACAAATGGGCTATGCCTAAGCAAAGGACACACTGAGTGTGGCCATCGGCGGGCGACAGTTTGTGGCCACACTCTGTGCACTTCCAAAACACTTGTTTTGGCTGATCAACCATACCAAAAAAATAGAGACAAAAGGCCTCACACTAACCCACCACACGCTCAAAACACACACACACACACACACACACACACACACACACACACACACACACACACACAGTGGAAGGGGGAACTCTAACTAACAAGAAAAACTAACTAAAACTAGAAACTTTTCCTAACACGATGCACCAGCGACAGGGAGGAAGGGAGAAAAACAAAGAAACCTAAACTACTGAAAGCACACACCTAAAAAACTATTAAGTTTAAGCTAGACCTTTTGAAAAGCACTACTCACAACACCGGAGCTCACAGACCACGATGCAAGTGATAGCCGTGGCAAACGAGATCTGAGGGACGGAAGGTAGTGGTGGTGTATTATGGGTAAGGGAGGAGCTTGGAGCTCAGAGCAGATGCTTGTGAAGTTGCTGGCTTGGCTCCGATTCGGATCCGTATTTCCGCAGGTTGAATATCAAATGAAGTAAACTACTTCAGATCACTTTTTGTTGAACAGCTAAAAGGTTCTATCCAACCAGAGTTTTTTCTTCATATTTTCTGGTTGAGTTGCAACTTCTTTAAATGTCTTCATTAATGGCATTCAGGCAGTGGAATTAACTAGTCAGTAACTGAAGTTCACCCAAACTGTTACTGGCTTTTGCAACAATTTCTAATTTTCACACTGAGAGAGCTCTAATTAACCTGCTGTTCAGCCTACAGCCACTGAACTGCTCAAGCTTAAAAAAACCCTTGATTCATTTTACTATCATGGCCCAGTCAGTCTTGCTTGATGCCTTGGTGATGAAAGCTACACTATGGAAAATATGGGGTCAAATTAAATAACACAGAATCCAAAATCAGCAGAAATAGTGAAGAGATCCATTTATCTCCAGGCAGGAAAATTATCCACCTTGGCATCCCAAAATGACATAATGATAAACCACAACAATGACATGGAAAACAGCAGCTGTCAGAACAATTTAAAGATAATTGCTTACTAAAAGCAGAGAAAGACAGAATCTTAGTCCAGTTGTGGTTATCCATGTAGCAAGTATTTGCACTGAAAGGGCTAAATGAGTTACACCCATGGATATATCCTACTTTCTCAGACATTTTATTCTTAAACTGCTCCATTATACCACTAAAGAGAAAGAATGGACCAAAATGATAAAAACAGGGGGTCATAATGTATGAATTATACCTGATCACAGTAATTATATATATATATATATATATATATATATATATATATATATATATATATATATTAAAAGAAAAGTGTTTTTATAAGCAAAACCAATTGTTAAAGGAAAGTTGTTTTTTTACGTTCCATTTATGACTCCAATTGATATCTATTTATATGTACAGATGAAACCTGCTCATTTGAACTACTAACAAAAGCTGAACAGTAATTTGGAAGGAGAAGCACATTCCTGTTATGGGAATTATTAATACGTCATCCAGAAGTAAACCCCCTACAGACAGTAAGAAATAACATCATTTAGATCCTATTTTAATTTTTAAATCACCTGATAAGGAAAGACTTCAGTCCACATAGTATGTTCACTGCCTAACTGTGTGGCTCTGAGCAAGTCACTTAACCAGATACTGCTTGCAGGATGAGTCTGAAAAAGGTCCATGGAGATCAGTGCTCTACCTCGGAAGACAAATAAAATGAAATGAAATAAATAAATACATGCTAAATTGCCCCTCTCCAAAGGAATTACCTGCCAGGAGGAGTATTATCAGTTTCTCACAACCACTGTCTTACTTATTCGAAGGATTAAAAATGGATGAAATGCCTAACTTAAATAGAGCAGAATCTCTGTTCAACATACCAAATCCATCAGTTTTTGAAAGTGAACAACTGCTCCAAGGATAAGTAGCCTACCATTAAAGCAGCTATAGAAGTAAATATATATAATTTAATCAATGCCTCTACATGAAGTTAAATGTAAGTATGTGAAGAGTATACTGTTCGCAGGCCTCTACACACACACACACACACACACACACACATATATATATATATATATACATTAACATATTATCTACCTATCACACAATGCACTATATGCAAAACACCCAGCTCTTCAAATATTATATTACTAAGTATTCAAACATGTTCTGCCTTGAAAATCTACAGAAAAGACTAAGGGAAGGGGACTAATCCAAAACAAAAAAAAAAAACAAAAGGGCTGATCAATTTTCCTAAAACACACACAACCTACATCTGACTTGCAAGTAACGACCTGGCACCTAAACTTGCATTAACTTTATGAGTTAACTTCAATAAAATACATGCAAACCATCTCAAAGAATGTCTCCCTTAATTAAAGCAGCCAGAAATATATTTGGTTGGAGGGGTCTAATCTGTAAACACAGAAGCTATGTGCTTACCATAATGCTAGATGCTTTCTATCCCTAATCTCTCTACTTTGATTGATGATATTTAGGATGCTATGTGGCTCAAATACAGTAGCTCATTTCCAAGTGCTCAGACTCCATCATTGTTTCCATAATGCAAAAGTCCCCCACCCTGCCTCAGATCATGTTTGCTGGGGTTTTTTGTTTGTTTTTTAGAAGAAGAAAGGAGATAAGGAATACGACAGTGAAACCGATGGAGGAGGACAGGCCTCAAAATAGGTCTACTAGGTCCATCTGGATATGAATAGCGACAACCTGGAAGGGCGAAGAAAGACAGATTGGTGAAGTGGATGGACTAGAGATGAAGAGGCTCCAACATTATGGCAAGTACATAACTTAAGTAACCTATATCATCCTGTCTGCTTTGACTGATGGGACAGAATCCTAAGCTACCTAATTTCGGCTCTATATTAGAACACCGAACATTTGAAATGTCGATGTTCTAATATCGACCCTGAAAATACTGAAGAAACAGAAAACCAAATTCTTTCCTAAGGAAAGAATTTGGTTGTCCATTTCTGTTGCTTCAGAATTTTCAGTGCTCTGGTGGAAAGTTATGGTAGGGTTCAGGTATGTGCACGATTGTGTGGACGTGTGGGTTAGGGCGGGTTAGGTGAGTTAGGTTTAGGGCTCAGGTCAGGTAAGTGTGTGATTGAGTGAATGTGAGGGTTAGGGCAAGGTAGGTGAGTTAGAGTTAGGGTGCGGGTGAGGTGACTGTGTGATAGTGACGGACTTTAGGGTTAGGGTTTGGGTTAAGGTAAGTGGATAGTTAGTGGTGTTTGTATAGTTTAGTGCAGGGCTAGGTGTACGAGTTTAGGTGTACGTGTGTGGATTGTTGTTTGTTTGGTGTGCTTGTGTTCTGTGTATGTGTTTTGGAACAGCAAATTTTTTCCCTAGGAAACAATTTGCTGTTCCGAATGTTCGATGTTTTGTATTTTCGATTGCTAGGGTTCGATATTAGAACACTCGACATTCCAAATGTTCGGTGTTGTAATACAGACCCCTAATTTCACAGGTGGAATTATGACAGGATGCCTTTGAGAATGACGGCTCTAAAGAAAGATCAAGATCTGGAGATAATGTCCAAATTGTAATGACTGGACTAGATTTGCAAAGCAGCCCAGGGTGCTGCTGCATAAATATCATCCACTGAACAATTTTTGAAGAAGGCAGTGAAAACTGATACTGACCTAGCTGAGTGAGCCTTTGGCTTGATTGATAAGGGATTATTTTTCAAGTTGTAAACAAATCCTATACATTCTGCGAGCCACCTGGAGAGTGTTATTTTAGAAAATACTTTGTGCCCTAGTCTGAAGTAGGCAGAGGAAATAAACAAGTGTAGTAGACTTCATACAGTAAAGGTGAAACTGTAACTATGTACAATATAAGAAAATGGAATTCACATCTGGTGGAACAGTTTAGGAAGAAGACTGGAAGATGAATAGGTTGTTTGAGATTGGACTATGAAGTTACATTTGGATTATAGAATGGCTGGTTCTTGATGAAACTGTGTCTTTGTAGAAAATTAGATAAGGAGGCAAAAATGAAAGTGCATACATTTCTGAAATTCCTCTTGCTGAGGTTACAGCAACTAAGTATAACGATTTCCAGGAAGAGGAATTTCATTTCTGTTGAGGATGATGATACAGAGTGTGGCTCAGTTAACATTTATAAAATAATAACCTGTGGAGGTGCTGGGTCCTTGACGGTGGTGGATGGAGGGACACAAGAGGAAGTTTTTTCTGAGGAACATTTAAGCATATCCACTGTGAGGGAGGAATATGGGAATCATGTGTGAAAGTTGTAGGTATCTGAAAAAAATTTACTTTAATTGTGGAGTAACTGGAACCAGCATCAAACACAGATGATGGGAACTGAAGAACAGTTGGAATGGGTCAGAAGAGAAGTCCAGTCTTTGTTTGAGTCTCATATAGAGAAATGTCTCCACTTGCTCCTGTATATCTTGCAAGTAGATGTTTTTTTGAGAAGCTGACAATCTGGACTACTACTCTTTGAGAAAGGGGAGGATTAGTGGCCAATATTGGAAATGGAGAAACTATATGGTCAGCTTGCAGCATGGATGAGATAAAAGATCTGGTTGCAGATTCTAGCCACCAGTTTAGGTGCTTACTGCAAAGTCATAGTAGACAGTCTAGAGTGCTATTAGAGTAGTACTTTGATATAAAGTCATGCACAAGGGATTTGGGGGATAGAAGATGCCATCAGCCTAAGAACCTTTAATACTAAAGCAGCTGGGGGAAAGTGCTGAGCTAGCAGAAAGATTATTATTGTTCTAAAACACAGGAATCTTTCATCTGGTAGCTTGGTAAAGCTGGGGGAAAGTGCTGAGCTAGCAGAAAGATTATTATTGTTCTAAAACACAGGAATCTTTCATCTGGTAACTTTACTATGCAAAAGTTCATCTCCAGAAGGCAATCAGTGAAGACCAATGTTTGAGATGGCTGAAACTGAGATTTTAACATATTTATGGAAATAACTAAAGACAGGCACAATTAATGTAATATCTTTCAACTAGAAGAGACTCCCTTGTTGTAGCAGCTAGGAGCCAATGATCTAGATAGGGGAATACATGGACTCCTTGGAGTCATAGACATGCTGCAACTACAGCACCTGGGTAAACACCGGGGGGGGGGGTGGACTGTGGTTAATCTGAAGGGCAGGCCATGAAACTGGTAGTAAGGTAGTAACTGGCTCCCAGCTAGAAGCATAAGTACCCTCCTAGATACTATGGTGATTTTAACTTGAAGACATGCATCCTGAAGGTAAAATAACTTGCACAGTGACCATCCTGAATTGAGTCTTTTTTGTGTACTAGTTGAGGCTGCTTAGATCTAGGATTGTCTTGAGGTCCATCATCTTCTGTGGAACTGAAAAGAATCTGGCCTAGTCCTGGACATTTTCTGGTCTGGTGGGACCTCTTGGATTTTTTTTTTTTTACTAGAAGATTAGAAATCTCTCTTTTCCTGCCCTGTACTGGTGGAGTGGGATGTCTGGAGGGCAGAGATTGTTGTCTAGGGAGTGAAGAAAAGAGACTTAAATTAGCTCATATAGTCTCTTGGTATTATTCTTCTCATTCAACAGTCTTACATGTCAGCAATCCCCGCATTTAAGTGGAAATGATAATCATCCCCTAACTGCCACCAGAGGGAAGCAGTCAAGACAGCTCTTCAGGGACTTTACGGTTGCTTTCTGAAGAAGGGACATTTGAATGCCTGGCTCTGTGGGACACCCCTTCCCCTAGGATAGCACCTGTTGAAAGGTTCTGCTCTGCAATGGCCACCCCATCACAAGTGTAGACAAAGGGTGTCTATTGGGCTTTTCTCAACAGGAATGACTTGGAACCATTCTGATTCTTAGTTTTGTATCACTGAGGGGTCTCAAATTATACTCCAATGGTAGACTGTGCTTTACCTTCCTACTCACTCTTCTGGATCTTCTCCTCAACTTTTGGTTCAAACACTGAGGCTCCATCATAGGGGTGTTGACAAAGGACACATTAAAGCTGTCTGCAAAAAGCACAGTCTGAAAGCCGTGACACCTCAAGATTATGCCTTCGCTAGCCACTCTCACTGCTCCTTCAGCTGTGTTGTGTAACAGTCTCATGGACAGAGCAGAAACAGTTAAGATCAAGGTCACCTAAAATCTGACTCATTTCCTGGACTCTGGAGTGACTGTTCTCATCAGAGAGTCCAATTCTTATTCATCTATGTCTCTTTAGAAGCAAATCATAAGTGTAAGGTAATTTAACTTAGCATTCCCAGGGCAAATGTTTCCAAGGTGTAAGCTTGCTTAACTATTCTGTGCATCATCAAAGACTTTCTGTTGGGAGGATAGGCAGCAGTGTTACTAGACAGTCCTCACCTGGTGACTGCTGCTGCAATAATGCAGTCCAACTGGGGGCCCTTACTACATGCTGCTTCTCTTTAGGGGGTGGAGAAAATTATTCAGTTTCCTACATATTGCTGGGCTCCTGCCATACTCTTCCTGCTACCAGGTCTATTATGTGGTTATTGGGGAATACCACTCAGGAAGTGGATGAGGAAGATCTGAAGGCTTCAAACAGCATCTCTTCATCTGGGGAGGGGGATTCAAAAGACCAACACCCACTCTGCTACATCAGTTCAAGTAGATTGCCAAATCTAAAGTCTTCTTTGGGGGGGGGACTGTGGGGAGCCTTCCCCTTCATCGAAGTCAGTACTAGATGCAAGACACTCCATTGGGGAATCAATTTGCTGCCTTTCACATGTCAACTTTCCCATGTGGATCCTGTGGGTTGTCATTTTAAACTCTAGAATAAACTGCAAGGGCATTCTCAGGAGGCTGGATAAAATCTTCAGGTCTGCTCTGCCCCGGGAAAGATGAGAGGGCTGAGGGACAAATTCAAGGGTGCAAAGGGGTGAAAGCCAGTACTAAGCATGCATCTGCAGTCTTCACTGATGTAGAAGCAGTTATCCTCTCAATCTTATTGAAAGCTGACCCTAAGTCCATCGGTACAACAGACCTCCAAGGCACTGTCATATTGGTCCCCAGCTAAAAGTATGTCAAAAGCATTAAGGATGATCAGGACAGCTCAGATATCAAGAATGGAGCAGACACCAAAAACTCTGACACTGAGAATGGCACAGAGCGAGTCTGAGCCAAAGACCATGCCAAAGACTCAGCACTGAGGGCTCATCTTCAAGACTCCATTAACTACAAAGGTATTGGTGTTAAGTGGATCAGATGAACAAAGGTTGGTGGCAATGCTTCCAAAGCAATCACAGCCAACCTTACAGGATTCCAGGTGAGGCAATGGCTCAGACACCACCAATGTCAAAACACTTACTGGGGATACAGCTTTAGTAATGGATCATGGACTAATCAGATTTACCTTGGAGATGGGTTGAATGGGATTGTGAAGATCTGAGGTATGCCAGCTGTGCCAGGGGGAGTAGGGTGCATGTGTTACATATGCCAGCATAGCTAGCTGGAGTTTTGTAAAGACTTATATGTCATTTGAATATCAAACTAATTTGTACAGATGCTTGTGTTAAAAATGTACAGTAAAATCCACATTATCCGGGACACAAGCAACTGGTACTTTTAAGCAACCGGCATTTGACTGGCTAGTATGCCTGCATGCGAACCAATTAAAAATCGCAAAGCAGAGCCACTTCTACTCAATGTGGAACAGCCCGCAGTTCTGCATTGAGTAGATGTGACTCCACTTTGCAATTTTTGATTGGCTCGTATGCCAGTATATGAGCTAATCAAAATTTGCAAAGCACATCTTAAGCAACCGGAACAAACACTTAACCAGCATATACCAATCCCCATGGGTCTCAGTTAAGTGAGACTTTACTGTATTTGTAAAGTTGCTTGTGTTAGAAATGCATCAACAGTGGGTCCTGCTGGACAGAGAAGAAATATACATTTAGATCACTGAGGAAATGTATATATTTTAATAGAGGATACTGAAAGGGAAGAGGTTAAACTCAGCGCAGCTAAACTTAAGATATATAGCCTGAAATTAAGTGGCTTTGTTTTGGCCATAACTATTTTATCTCACAGGTCTGAATGCAACCAGAAACGCAATCTGTATGAAAAGCCTGGGCTGGGATCCTGCTCTATTGACCCTAGTTGTGAACTAATAGCTACCCTGGGGTGTCAGAGAATGGCTTGTTAGTTTCTGCAGGAAGGGTGGGAAGTGCTGGAATTGTTTTACAGTTTCCAAATGCTGTAATAAACCTTAGCTAAAGTTCTATCTGCATATTATGACACAACAGAGCCAGATTTTGGCTCAGTTTCTAGTGAGGGGGTAGTGTCAGGTGACCAGATGTGATGTCATTCTATAGCTTGCACTGAAATTGTATTTGAATACTACTGAAAGATGTGAGGAGTGCACTCTGTTTTTGGACCTGGGAAGACAGTCATCCACTTTCATCTTGCCTTGCTTGAGTAAGTAACTAGAGAATAGTAATTCTTCAGTCAATTAGAAAAATATAGTGAGATTAGCTACATGTTGTTTTTTTCATTTATCTGTCTGAGTCTTTCCACCAATGTTGTTTCTTTATAGTTCCTATGTTTGAAACTCAGGTGTTTACTATAAATAGATATTCAGTATGTTCATGTTTTTTTTTATTTATTATTAAATATATCTAAACCTTTCATTGTGGCTGGTCTTTTTGAAAATATTTAACCTTTGAGAATACTTGCATTTACTTAGTGGCACTGTGGCTCCATGTTTCTGAAAGTCCTGCAGCTTGGTTAAATACTACCATTTCTACAAGTATTAATTTTAATAAGTGTAATTGGGTACCCTGGTAAGAACCTTAAAATAGCTGGCTTTGGGAGTTCTGGTGGCAGTAAATCTACCTTACAGTCTGGGTGGAGGTGGCAGAGTGGGTAAGCTGTGCCAAATTTTCCCAGGTGGGTGTGGGTGTGGGTGTGTGAAAATCAAATCTCAAACAAGAGTGTGTGTGACAGCTACTTTGAACAGGGACACTGAGAGCATCAATTTCACAGACAGGGTGGTGGATGACTTGGCTTGGAACACCCACCTAAGCACTCAGCTCTATAGTGGTCAGTGGGGAGTCTTATTTGGGGCCTGGAGAGGAAACCCAGTCCTAGGACTGGAGTGAGCATTCCCTGTGTGCTCTTAAGTTGCATCTGAAAATACTGTGTGTGTCTATTTTTCTGACAGTGAATGTTTCCCACTGGTGTCAGTGGTGAGGATTGAGGCTCCTTGATCACTGGCCCAATATTGGTGAGCAGCGGTGGGATATTACTTGAACTTCAGTAACCTGTAAGCAGTTGTCACTAAATGTGTGTGTACTCTCAGCAGCCACAAGGTAAACATATAGAGCTTCATTTTTCACAACAGTTTTACATATTTTTTGTAGTTTAGTTTAGTCAAGGAAAACAGGCAAAGATGTCAAGAAGAGGATTACGGCAAGCTGACAGTGAGCCATTAGGCAAAGGTGTGCAAATCCAAAGGACTGGTGCCTGACAACCTGACTAAAGAAGAAATTATTTCAGCCTTAGTTGCAGCTACAGCACAAACCAACAACCAGGAAGACAACCAGTCTCATGATGGAGATGTGCAGCCCTCAGAAAAAGAACAGTTCACTTTTTACTCACAAGGCTTAAAAACCTGTCTGGAGTTAGAGAGACTTGAACTGGAGTCAAAACAAACAGAATAAGACTCGGAAGAGAGTCTGCAGGGTTTGGTGAATGAAGAAAATGAGAAGCAGTGTCAACATAAGAGGGACATGCTGACACTTCAACAGGAACATGGAGGTAATTGGGAAGGGAATAACCACACCCCAGAAACAACAAATGTTGGTAAATTTCTTTTACAGTATATGGAAGGTGATAATTTTGATAGTTTTAGTCATATATTTGAAAGAGTATGTTAACAGTATGATGTTGACCAAGGGCTCTGGGTACGGTTTCTGACCCCCTTACTCCATGGTAAAGCTGTAAGTGCTATTTGTAAATTGTCTGATACTGACTGTTTAAATTATGACAAGGTTAAATAATGTTTATTGGAATGTTTTAAGTTAACATCTGAAGCTTACAGAAAAAAAATTTATGAGCATAGTCATAGGGCAGATGAAAGTGTATGTGATTATATTGCTGAACTAAGCACTAATTTTCATAGGTGGGTGAGTATGTGTCAGGTCTCCACATTTGAAAGGCTGGCAGACCTTTTGGTGAGAGAACAAGCACTCATACTTTGTCTGACGACATGAGAATCTGGTTGACAGACCAGGAGTGTAACTCTGCAGGTGAGCTGGGAAGAAAAGGGGATCTGTACTTGGCAAAGCAGGGCACAACTGCATAAGAAGGAGATACCCAGTGCTGTACATGGATATAAGGGAACCCATGGTGGGCAGCCTAAACTACCTCAACAGAGTCCACCAGTAGAAGGGGAAGCCACTAGTTCAGGTACATGGCCAGAATCAGGGTTTAGATGTTTTAAATGTAACCAGAGGGGCCATGTAGCATACAAATGTGCACTGAAGCAAGGTGGGGAACAAAAAGTGAGGCAGCCAGCAAGTGGGAATAACAGCATGCTAGTGATACATTGTCTGGAGACAACAGGGGTGCCAAACTATCACCGGAGTTTGTATCCTATCTTAGTGGATGGAAAACAAGCCACTTCCAAGAGAGACAGCCTCTTACACAACCACTGTGAAGCGTGCAGTAGTTAAAGAGGAGAAGTACTTGCTTGGGCAGTCCACTCCAATCAGAGCTTTAGGAGGGACCCCATTCCAAATAACTTTGGCCAGGGTTCACCTTGACTGAGAAGGTGGAAAAGGAAGGAAGCAAGTTAGTGTGTTTCAGGATATCCCTGCTGATGTCTTGATAAGGAATGATTTTGATAATGCAGTACCTTGTGTGCATGCAGTTACATGCAGTCAAGCTTGGAGTCAGGCATGTGGGTCTGGTAGCCTGGGGTGACCCAGACAGTCCTCACACCTAACTATTTCAGGGAGGGAGCTACCTTGTAGTAGTCAGCATGAAAATGAGCTACAGATGCTGATAGTTACTGATGTTCCCTTGGACAGGGTGATTGCAAGGGCAGAGGTGACTGATAGCACACAAGCTGACAGCGAGACACCACTGTCAAAAGATACCAGACTTCCTGTAGAAGAGGAGCTGGTAAGGGTCACAAAGGTACAGTTGAGACAGGCTCAGCTCTCAGACCCTACATTACGAGACTTGAGAGAGATAGCTAAGGAGGTGCCTGATTCTCAAGAAAAAAGGGAGTCTGTATATTGGAACAAAGGGTTACTGTATAAAAACTGGACCCCTGAGGGAGGGCTAGAGGGTGAGGTAATACAGCAGCTGGTAGTGCCCCAAGCCTACACTCTGGCACTTCTAGCCATAGCCCATGACATTCCTTTTGCAGGGCATATGGGCATAAAGCATACTAAGAGATGTAGTATGCAGAACTTTTATCAGTCTGGGATTGCAAGTGTACTGCAGAACCTATGAGCAGTTCCAAAAAGTAGGTAAGGCAGAAAACAAGGTCAAAGCTCCGCTGATGCCTTTGCCTGTGACTAAGGAGCCATTTCAGAAGGTAGCGATAGATATTGTGGGGCCTCTGATTAACCAAGTTCCACAGGGAATAAATATATCCTAGTGGTGATAGATTATGCTACTAGATACCTTGGCTCTGTCCTCCATCTAGGGAGAGAAGGTGGCAAATGTTTTGTTAGATATTTTCAGTAGGGTAGCTCTCCCAAGAGAAACGCTGACTGGCAGAAGTGCCAATTTCATGTCAGACCTGCTGGCTTGTCTATGAGAGTACTGTAAGTTGAAGCACCTAAACACTACCCCCTACCATCCCCAGACTAATAGTCTTGTGGAGAGGTTAAACTCTAAATTGAAGAACATGTTAAGACCATTTGCAGACCAATTTAAGACAGAGTGGGACAAAAATTTGCCCCATCTGCTGTTTGCATACAGAGAGGTATCCCAGGAATCCACAGGTTTTTCACCCTTTGAGTTGCTGTATGGGCATAGGTTGAGACGACCCTTGGATTTGGTTTGTGATGAGTGGGAGGGGGAATGTGAATCCCACAAGGGATTTGTGGCATATGTCCTAAAACTCAGGACAAGGATTAGGGAGCTCATGGGCTTGTCCCAGGAGAACCTGGCAGGAGCACAACAGCAGAAAAAGGTCTGGTATGATAGGAATGCTCAAGCCCGAGAGTATGCTGTGGGACAGCAGGTTATGGTGCTCACTCCTCAAGAAACACTAAGCAACACTATTTTTCTCACAGTGAACATTCCCCAGTGGTGTCAGTGGTGAGGTTTAAGGCTCCTTGATCACTGGTCCAGAGGAGGGATGTCACAGGGATGACAGCCATTTCGATCTTTGCCTTAATCCAGATCTGATGTACTCTGACAGGAAACAGTGGAACTAAGAGAAGACATCAAAGCTGGGTAGAAGAATCTAGCGAGCTCCCTTCTCTGATGAGAGGCTACTGGGGACTTTTTTTGGGAGACTTGAGAAGTATTACTACTGTGTGTCTGTGTGTGTGTGTGTGTGTGTGTGTGTGTGTGTGTGTGTGTGTGTGTGTGTGTTGTGGCACCAGAGAAATGAAGTACCAGAAGTGGCTGTAAATGATGTGGGCAAAGATTTTTTCATTGCCAAAGAAGCACTTTGTGTCTTCAGTCTCTCTTTCTGTCATTTTCTCTTTCTAATTTACCCTTATTACTACCTTTATCTTTTCTTTTATCTTGCTTGGAAGGGGGAATTAACCCTTTTAAAATCCGTTACAAATATCACAGGCCACTGTAATCTTTTCTGGCTCCAGGTACACCACACAGAAGTTATAGATGTCATGAGGCAGAATCTTGTGGCCACATCTGCCACACGCTCTTGTCCATGACAAAAATAATGACAACAATAATGACAATAATGACAGTAATGGAAGAAAGCAAGCTACTAAAAAAACAACACTGAATTTAGCATCATGAAGAGACACGAATAATACCACAAATATAATAAAGGAATTACTTAGTATGTCCCTAAGGAGAACAAAAGTGAATTAAGAGAATTACTAGAGTACAAAAAGATGGCAGGAGTAACTAGGCCTCTGTGCCTATTACTTCAAAAAAGTAGATGCTAAACAGAGGTCCCAGCACAGAACGCTGGGGGGCTCCACTGATGACTGGTCACTTTGTGGCAGTAACGTCCCCTATTTTGATTTCCTGTGTCCTATCTATGAGCCAGATGGCAATCCAGCAGGTGACATAGGGGGTTATTTCCATTTTTTTAGCTTTTCTACTACGCTAAATTGGGAATTATGGCAAAGGTCAAGATATGCAGTGTACACTGTTTTACCTTCATTCAAAAAAATCCACCAGATTAAGTAAACATGACCTGCCCTTAACGAATTCAAACTGAGAAGGGCTCAGTGTTTGGAGATTTCCTATGTCCTGACTGAGTAGTTCCATGATAAATCTTTCCATGGCTTTGCATACAAGGCTGTTCAGACTTATGGGTCTGTAACTGCCTAGGTCTGTGGATGGTCTTCCTTTATGCAAGGGAATAAATGAAGCTGTTGTCCATTCGAATGAATGAAACTGTTGTCCATTCACTTAGTACAAAACCTGTATGGAGGTTGAACAGTGTTATTGGGGGGGGGGGGTGGCTAAATCTTCCTTAATGATATTTATATACACAGGAATATTGTCAGGACCCATCAATGCAGTATATTTAGCTTTTGATAGCACTTTTAGGATTTGGTCTTGTGTGATAGCTGGTGAAAAGCCAGTTGAAGATCACATCTTAGTAACCTACAAAAACCATAACAATTATAGCTCCTGAACCCATTTTGACTAGTTCAAGTGGTTCAACCCATGATTTTGTTTTTCTATTAGGGAATAATACCCTTTCAAGTTCATTCAGGTAGCATGTTTGAACAATAAGTGATAGTATCAGTAAGATATAAGGTTGTACAGTAAACTTCCCGGAATGATTTAACATATCATTTAACATCAAATGGAATACAGAGTATGCTTCTATGTCTTTGGAAGTATGTATTTTGTATTTTCTCTTAATCTTTAATGAAGTCATTTTTTTGTTATTTGACCATTTATTTTGTAATTGTACTTACATTTTTTCCAAATATCACAATGCTATATCTACTGACATTACAGGTTAAATTATTACTAGTACACCATGTGGCTTTTTTAAGATCATCTTGGACATGTTTTTTTTTTTTTTAAAGGCCATCTTAGATAAGTTTGGAATAATGAAGTTACCTAGTTTGGACTCATCATTATTTTGGTTAACTATATTTCACTTCATACTTTAGTATCAGAAAAGAATAGTCCACAAAGATGTGGTTCCAGTGTAGATCCCTGTAGGACACAAATAGGATCATAGATAGTTACTAGGCTATTAGCCCTGAGGCCCTTATAAGCCTAGCCAAGAGTTTAGCCCATATTTAGACAAGTCAGCACCCAAAGCCCCTGTCCAGCAGGGACACAGGTGGAATCCCAAAGGTGTATTTTCTGTTTCCCATCCAATTATCCAGGTTGCACTTAAAAAGGGATATAGGACCAATGTCAACCCTTTCTGAGGCAGACAAATAACTCAGATGACTCTCTGCCTTAACTTGCTGCATCGTGTTGCTTATCCAGTGTTTTACCCATTGAATTATGTAGGGCTTGGCAATTAATGCTTTTTATTTGAATGTGTAGGCATATGCCTACACTTAACATACATATACATAAACATATATATAAACATAGATACATATATGGATTACATTCATTTGGTTGTCAGTTCATTTTATCGACAAAAAAGGGTGATTCATTTCATCTAAAACTCATTTGATCAACACTCACTGCATTGAAAAGTGTGAAATGGTATGGAAAATGACTGCTGATGTGGTTTTGGAGATAAGGAATTACAATGCAAATTTGTGTTAATCAGTATTTTTACCATGATAATTCCCTCCGTTATGTTGTTCCACCTTGTCTAGAAGTTTAAGTATGTGCGCCTTTAGTGATTCAGTTTGTGAGGAACTTTCTTTTTTCTCAGTAGTTGTGCGACTATGGAGTTAGTATATTTATGTTGTGCCGAGGGGTGCAGGGGAGCTTGGCTCCCTCCAAAAAAAAAAAAGCTTTTGGGGGTATATTTAGTGTATATGAAATTGCCAATGAACTAGTGTTGCTCAAATGCAGTGTCAATCAAAAGAGTTTTAGATTAGTTGAAACACTGCTTTTTTTTCTTGCTGATTAAGTGAAAATAGCAATGTAATAAAATACAACCGCAAGAAAAACCCAACAAAGGTAGAGTTTTCATTGTTTGATACCTTAAACCTCCTGTAATACAGGCCCTTTGGGATATATGCAAGTGGAATGGAATGTCATACCTCTAACAGCCTACACATCTACATTCTACGCAATTATCTGAAAAAGCAACTTAAAAAGAATAATATAAACAAATGAAAGCATTTTGTGAGCAATAAAGACTATTAAAGCTGTACAAATGGCAATGTTATCAGTAAGAAGTATTACATACAGTGATAACAGTCAGTTCATCCAGACATAGTTAGATAGACAAGACAGATATAGATACATTATAATATACAAAAGCCCCAAATTATATTTTTTCCTAAACTTTCACAAACAAATTGCCATATCTTGGAAACTATTCAGCCTACATACATGTTCTTAGAACATTTTTGTTAACCAGATATAACTGTTCATTAAACGAGAAATTCTTTGAAGGTATATTTACTGAGCTATTTACATAAATATGAAAACATATTCTTTATTATATAATTCACATTATAAATAACACTGAATATCTCTCAAGGTGTGCAACTTACAGTGCAAACATCAAAGATGGGTTTCTTCAACAACATCCAAGGTTTCACCTGATGTCAAGCAGTAGTTTGCAAGGGGTTCCTATCAGCATCTCGAACGTTGACAATATCGAATGCGATATTGTCGATGTGAGAATGCCAAAAGTGCAGAACATCAAACGGGTATACGGAAATCTCCGTAAGGGGGATTTCCGTTTACTACAATGCAGTGTGGTCTCAGAGTTGGTATATTTAAGTAGCGGGGAGTGGGGGGTGCAGGGGGGCTTGCCCCCCTGCCTACACCCTTTAGTTTTTTTTTTTGTTTTTGTTTTTTATTTTTTATATCTGCATTCGAAAATGTAATAGTTCGATCATTTCAGTTCAATATTTTGTGATTCGAACTATTATATATATATGTAGACATTGACAGTTAATTTTCCTGTTTTGCGCCATGACACATGACACCACACCTCTCAATAACATGCAGGGCTGCCAGTTATAAAACTATAAACATAAATATGAAAATATGAATAATAAGTGATAATCAGAGATTTATTTCTGTACAGCAGGACATCTTAGGTTAAAAATATTAATGTCAATTTAACTACTTGCAATTTCTAATACTGCTTATTATTAGCTAGTAAGTTACTTAATTAAAGAAGCAAGACCCAAAAAAGGTCTGGATGCCATAAGCAGCTATGGGTGGGAACTGGAAGAATACAAAAAAGGTGCTACAGGCTTGAATGAGTAAAGGACATCAAGTGTTTCATCTACATGACATGGGTGGGAGTTGGCATAAGAGTGAAGGTGTTTACCTTGCAAACACAAGGTGCAGGGTTTGATTCTCACATGGGGTAGTTGGCTAGGCTTAAAATGACCCACAAGGGCAGTTAGCCTAGTAATAATCTATAAACCTATGAACCTATGACTTCTAACTGTTAATGCTTTTTTACTTTTTATGTCTTTATGGTTACATTCAGGTCAATAAAGCCAAACCCCACTAGATGTGGACATGTATCTTTTGGATTCTCACATGGGGTAGTTGGCTAGGCTTAAAATGACCCACAAGGGCAGTTAGCCTAGTAATAATCTATGAACCTATGAACCTATGACTTCTAACTGTTAATGCTTTTTTACTTTTTATGTCTTTATGGTTACATTCAGGTCAATAAAGCCAAACCCCACTAGATGTGGACATGTATCTTTTGGACTTTTTATTGACCTCATCAGCACAGCATAAGTGAATAGTATGGCTATACTTCAGAACAGAGGGCTGATGCCCATAATCATTGATATGCTTGCAAAATATCTCATTTAACATTCAAACCAAAGAGATACCATATAGACTTAAAAAGTAAAAAGTCACAGGCATTCAGAAGCCATGTAGCTGAAACATGATGTTCTTAAGGGGCCATATGCATATACTCCATGGGCCTCCATTACAGGAGGCGTAAGGTATAACAAACTGAAAACTATAGTTTTGCATGGTTTTCTGTAATTTTTGCTGAATGGTTTGCCTGTGTGCCCTTTTTACTCTGGTTTGTTATAGGTATTTAGTATTTTCTCCATTTTCTCTCATACTTGAAAGTTTGATAGTATCTCAGTGGTGGTGTAGCGGTAGTGTTGTTGCCTCACAGAAAAAGGTTCTCCCGTTCAATTCTCGGCTAGGGTTGGGATTGCCTGATGTGTGGAGCCTGTATGTCCTCCCCGTGGTCGAGTGGGCATTCGAAAGACATGCGCTGAATGGGGGTGCCTTAGCTGAAGGTTGGGCGTCGGGCTGGCAACTTGACATCATAAAAATCAACTGCAAATCATTAGTGGACCGGAGTTCCGCTGTGGTGACCCCTAACTGGGAAAAGCCGAAAGACAAACAACAACAACAACTTGAAAGTTTGACAGTATATGGTAACTGTAAAAGGACATGGATATTACATAGTTGTAGGACCTAGTCAAGACAGAAAATACATACTCTAAGATGATAGACAAGAAAAGCTAGACACATATTAGTTGGGATTTGTTAGGTTAGACTGTTGGACATGCTGGAGTCCAGTAACACATTGATAAGGGAAGAAGGGCTGGAAACAGAGCCCTACTTTGATGTAATTTCTGTGACATTACGTTTCACATGTGCTACCTCCTCAATGTTTTCTAGCAAGTATCATTTGAATGTAGTCCACCATTTTGTCAATATTACAACCAAGATCTCAGCTTCAGACTTTAAAGATCATGTGTAAAGTTTTTTACTACCATTTCTTGTTGCTGTAATTATGTACTTATTATTTAAGGTGGGCTTTCTGATAATTAAAATAGATTTGGCTTTAGTTATTTCATTGGAGCTATGCTTATCAACTAACAGTAAACTTGTGTATGTATTTACTGTAGGATGAGCAATTGTCCAGTTACTCGCCAATTCTATGTCATTTGACTTAAAAATCTAACAATGTAATTGTTTGCACAAAGTTTTACAGTCTTTAGTGGGTATTTTTTTCTGTCATCAATAGCAAATTTCAACACATGAAAGTAGCACAGGCAACAAACATTACAATAAATAAGTAAATAAATGCAGTTATATTCAAGTAAAAGTAAACTTAAACACAACAGGATTCCTTGTAAAGTGAACAATGCTTTTTATTATCCCATATGTATTACTATACTGCATGCAAATCATTATAGACTTTACAATGACTCTTCTAATTTGATTTTTTTAATACAACTGTATTTATTTGTTAATTTATTGTCTGAATGATTGATTGTGTGGCATTTGCATACTGATTTCTGCTTAAGACTATAGAAAACACCAACCCACTACAGTTTGTCAAACTGGATAAGCAACATCATTACAATTCTAGGGCACATGACATGGAATCAGGAAGCAACTGGACAGCTTGCTCAGCCTACACTGAATAGAAACACAAGTTTACTATACTTAATAAACATAGTTCCACTGAAGTAAATAAAATAACAACTATGTTAAGATCAGAAAGTCCGCTTTATATAATGAGACCATAATTTCAGCAAAAAGAAATGGTAACACAAATCATTACACATGATCTTTAATATTAGCACACAATCCATCATGTTACAGAATACCAAAACTGTACCTTTACGGAATGGGTCCTTCAGTTTAGTAAATACAATCCCTCCATGTCACCTACATATAGGGCTCTGGCTAATTTAACCAGCAAGGTTTATAATTTTCTCAAAGAAGACTGGGAAAGAGACATTACCTGTGACTGATTTGGGACTGCCTAAAAGTTAAAGGTTTATGGTCCAAATGCAAATGTGCTGTACCTGGACAACTAGAATTACACTGTCCCTGTAACAGATTTAAAATGTAAAGTGCTAGATTAAAAAAAAATGATAAATCACTTTGTGGAGAAGAGACTGGCTGGTTCAGACAAATTTCATTAATATTCGTCCAAAACATTACTCGTCTTTCTAGAAAAAGAGTAGTACTAAAAACATTTCAGGCAGAAAAAAAGCTAACAAAAATATAAATGCATACTTCACTTCTAGCTTAACTTATCTGAATCATTGCACAGTCTTCTTATGAGTTATAGACCCACTTTATCAATTGTTACTATGTGTAAAAGTTGAACAACTTAAGGTATGTCTTAAAATGTTGGGAAATGGAACTAAAAATAACTATTCCCAAGGGGAAAAAAATATAAGAACTAGGGTAGAATGTAAAAAAGTAAACGAAAAAGTAAACAAGAAAGTTTGTTGTGGATGTACAATTAGCAAATTAACTATATAAAACATGCAACGGAATGTTCTTTTAAATATTTTGTTGAACTTGAAGTACAGGACCACATCCAGTGAGGATATAGATGTACCCATGTGGAGGTGAATGCTCTTAGGAGCTATACTCAGAGGGACATGCAGACGGATATGACTGTGCTTGCTATACATCTGTCCAAAGCAGGAAAGACATTGGTCTTAAGTGGTATTTTGCCATCAATCAGAATGATGTTGAGATAAAAAGACAAGATACCTGGCTTTAATAATGGGCTACATTACTGTGTCATTCACAGAGGGTTCCAGTATGTGTCACATTTGGAATCTATTACTGTCAAGCCATCCTGCTTTATCTGGGACAGCCTGCACCTCTCTTACTGGGTCTGCCCTGTAGTGTCTTTTTAAGGTAGAGTCCATTCCAACTGTGTAAAGTCTCATTTAGAACACATTAAAGTGGCTCTATTTAATGCCAGGAGCACTAGCAAAAAATGCTCAAACTTAAGGCTCTCCTGTAACTTGAACACATTCATAAGTGTGCCATTACCAGTGGTGGCAACTGAATTCAAAGCTGCAGAAAGCAGACAAACAGGCAGGGGCTATATGGAATGAGTGAGGCTACTTTATGGCAGCTTGATGACTATTTAACTGTGATAAAAAAAAATCTGGGGAAGTCAATTTTTTATATACTCCCAAGCACTACCTAACTGATGGCTTCACAGCCTACACCCAGTTGGCTCAGTCATTCTGCAGAGATGGGGGCCTGGCATCCGCGGGTTAGGCAAGATTGATATGGTCCATTTTTTCCTGTCTGGAAATCCTGATCAATCCTTTTATCCCATGGTGAGAGTGTGATGGTTGGGAGCAGGACAGCAAGAGAAGCAATATCCTCGGTAGCTCTTATGAGACTAACTATATCTGCTCTCTGAAGTGAATCAACTCCACATACTGAATTCACCTCAACTTACAGTGCAAATGCACAAACTAGCATGTGTTCACTAAACCTGAATTCCACAGGGTATAACAACTAGTGCTCATGATAAGTGTCACTCATGCGGCAAGCTAGAGCCTTCACCCAGCAACAACTGCTCACACCCATCCTCCCTTCCAGCTATAACAAGTGACCGAGAAGCTATTTGAACCTGAGTTGCTCTCTCTAATTCACAGAAGTGGCACTGAGATCAATCACTCTGATCTATAAACTGCCTCGGTGCCTACTCAGTAAAGACATTTTATTAACTGCTTACAGTTCAGACTACCAACTGTGATCAAATAAAAAGTGAAGACAATGTATTTCAGCTTATTGCTGTCAGACAAAGTACAGCCCACTATAAACCACCCATAAACATATATGTGCCTACCAGTTACAGACACCTTAATGACTGTGTATGCCTCAGATATCTGACTGTTATCAAATAAACAAACTGCTACAGTAATATATTTCAATATGTTGTTGTCAAATATATTATCTGGAAACAAATTTGTACAAGCACCTGCACAAAATCCAGCCAACTTTGTTGACTGTATACATTTCAGATGTCTGATCATGATCAACTGAATAAATAATTGTAAGCAAAGTAACATCTGCCAGCTTGTTGCTGTCAGAGACAATGTGCAACCCACTGCAACCCTCTTTCTCTCTCTTTCTCACACACACGCATACAAATTCATGCAGAGATGCACACAAAACACAATGTATAAAAGAAAAAAATACAGTCATACACAGTTGTACAGAATGGCTGGCTGGCAGCAGCACCATTTAACAGAAGAACTCAAGTCAATTCTTAAAGGAGGAGTCAGGGAAGAGACATTATTTAACTCATTACAGCCGAGTGTGCCTCCAGGCATTTCTGCAGTTACCTCCTACAGTGCCTCTAGGTGTCAAATACTGCTTGTTCATATTTGCACTAAAAATTCCAAAACCATGCTACACACAAGGCATCAGCATATTTTATCTTGAAGCATACATGATGGCAAACACAACTGTATTGATATTTGTCCTCTGTCAATGAATATTTGTTAGAACTGTAAAGTGATAATTTAATTTTTTTAAAGGTTCAAACCACACCCACTGGGAGTTAAAGGTACACACTCAAGAGAGCTGTACTAGAGGGAATGAGTTAATAATAATACTACAACTAATAATAATAATAATAATAAGTTTAATAAAAAATACTCATTTTCTCCACACTTGTTTCTATGTAAATCAGTCCACAATTTCTTTCACTTTCATCCTTGCTATTTTATCTAGTAGCCGAGCTAATATCCAGTGAAGCTCTGTTTCTGCCCCCTTCAAAATGCATGGAAACCTATAATACAGCATAATTATCTTATTCTCCGCCTAGGTGCACTACTTATTGGTTCTGTCAAAATCTGGGCTGGTTCAACAGTCCACCTAAGTAAGCTGATTTTCCTGTTTAAAAAGAAGTCATAACTCCACACAAGTGTAACAGCATGGATGGGTTTCCAAGCATCTGAAAAGTAAACGTCAATTACGCTTTTTTTTTTTTTTTTTTTTTTTTAAATAAAACAAACAGAAACATGATTCTGTACAGTTTTAATGGGAGTGGCTGCAGTGCAGCAGCCACTACCAAAAGCTACCCCTCACTCATTTCTCAATAGATGGTGGGAGAAGTTCTTGACCTTCTACTCAAGTCTCATTCAAACCAAACTGAACATTCCCACCAGATCAGCTTTATGCCATGGGGTGCTACGAATAAACACATTCAAATGGTGTGGCTATGAGAAAAGCCATAAAAGATTCTAAAGGATTCACCAACCATTTTGCATCATGTTTTGCTTACTAAGGAATGAATATCTTATGTATGTGTGTGAATATATATATATATATATATATATATATATATATATATATATATATATATATATGCTTCATCCTTGTGTGACAACCATTTTGCATCATGTTTTGCTTATTAAGGAATGAATATCTTACATATTTATGTGTTTCATCTTTGTGTGACAATATTCACCAATTTCTTTTTATTTTAGATGTATTTGACAGATAATCAATTAAAACATTAAAAAAATCAAATCTGGCAAATAAATTAAATAATGAAATGTCATAGAATGCACATAGCAGCAACAAAGTACAGTTCTGTAAGTTGCCCTTACCATAACAGTAAATGTTCTAAGTAATCACTGCTGCAGTAGTCTTTAGCAATAATGGCCGGCCACTCTTCCAAAGTTTCTGGCTCCCCTTCTCATGCGCATCTAGGCTGCTGTAGCTCAAGCTCCAAAGGAAGAATACAGCAGCCTGGGTGCCAAAAACCCTCAAGATTTTCTTGCAACCCAAAAGGAAGAAAGCCTACAGTCCTGACAAAGCAGAAAAGTTATGGGCTAGAGAGAGGGAGAGAGGCTACAGCTACTTACAGGATTGTACTATGTTCATCAATATCACTGCTGCTGTACCCTATAGCTATATGGGTAGATTACTACAGCTTATCCAACACGGAAGAAAGAGAAAAGTATAGTTGTGTAAAATCTTACCATAATCTTAGATGTCCTTCTCTTCTATATGCTGCAGTATCCATTACATGAGCAAGTCCATCTCTGGTTGACTCATACATCTGACCTTTTTACCAAAGATAAATGCTACTGAGAAGGCATGTGCAATGACCTTCATCACCCAGCGTACGTTGGCCATAAACAGACATTGGGTATAAAGCAGATGTCAGCACGCACCTACCTCAGAACTGAATGCCGCCGGGCACCAGCCTGAAGGGAGTGAGTACTCGGGAGTCAGACAAGTATCATTGGGGAAGGCAGGGTGGGGAAACTATACTGCAGCATATAGAAGAGAAGGACATCTAAAGTTAAAGTAAGATTTTTACAGAACTATACTATGTCCTTCTATTCATAATGCTGAAATATCCATTACATGAGGGAGAGTGCCAAAGCTCATGCTACAGTAGGATTGGGAGGAGGAACAGAGGTATTTTCCACAAAGCCATGCAAAATAGCCCTGGCAAAACCTCCTCTGGACCTGGAAATGACATCCAACTTGTAATATTTGGTGAAAGTGTGGACAGATGACCATGTAGTTGCCTCTAAAATGGAGACTGTATCCAAGCCTTTAAAGAAAGCTCCAAAAGAGGCACAGCCCTAGTGGAGGGTGCCTTCAATGAGAAAGGAAGCTTCTTAGCACTGACTGTGTAACAGAAGGTAATGGTTCTAGAGATCCATGAATAATTACTTTGCTTGGATAAAGGGTGTCCCAGGGCTCTTGGGTGAAAGGAGATAAGGAGCCTATCTGATTTTCAAATAGATTTGGTGTTATCCAAGTAGTATCTGAGTTGTCTATGCACATCCAAGAAGTGGATGATCCTTTTGTTAGAGGATTGTGGTGAAGGGAAGAAAATAGGCAGATTGACGGCCTGATTGAGGGAGAATTCATTAACTACCTTGGGCATGAAGGATGGGTTGGTATGCAGGCAAACGCTGTCCCTATGGAAAAGTGTGAAAGGGGGGAAGCCATGAGGGCTTGCAGTTCACAGCCCGTTCTGGCTGAAGGAATAGCCACCAAGAGAACAGTTTTCCATATGCAGTGTTGCAGAGTGGAGTCCTTAGCTGGTTCAAAGGGAGGTAAAGTAAGCTTTTCCAACATGAAGTTAAGGTCCCAAGGAGGAGGGATAGGTTTCCTTGGGGTCTAATGTGCAGGACTCCTTTTAGAAAAAGCTTGACTTCAAACCTAGAAGCCAAAGGAGAAGTCAAAGGTAAACATGCTGAGATGGTAGACAGATGTCCTTAGACGGAAGAATACGACAAGCCAGTGTTCATCAATTCACACAGGTAAGACAGAAGCACTGGAGGTTCTACAGACAGTGGTTGTAAGTCATGTTTGAGATACCAAGTCAAAAATGTTTTCCATTTGGATAGGTAGGATTTTCTAGTAGTTGGTTTTCTGGCCTCCTTCAGAACCTGAAGCACGTCCTCGGTATAAAGCTGTCTAAAGGGGATTAATTACCTATCACCCAAAGTGTTAGGTTCAGGGTGGATATATGAGGGTGTATGAGAGTTCCCTTTTCCTGTGTAAGTAGGTCATTTCTGAGGGGTAACTTGCGATTGCCCCTGGCTAGATGATGTAGAAGGGGTAACCAGTGCTATCATGGCCAAAAGGGGGTCACCCACAAGATTTTTGGTTATGCTCTCTGAATTTTTAGTACAACCTTCTGTAGAAGACGGAAGGGGGAGGATGCATATGCGAATATCCCCTTCCATGGAAAGCAAAGGAAAGAGCATCCACCTTCCACGCCCCAGGAGTGTATATCCTGGTGCAGTAAGTTGGGAGTTGTCTGTTCATGGGGGAGGCGAACAAGTCTACCTGAGGTATACCCCATTGATGGACCGGGTCCAGGAACACATCCTTGTTTAACATCCACGCGTGGGATTAAGTCATGAACCTGCTTAGAGAATCTGTCATCAAATTCTTGGCTGAGGGGATGTAGAGAGCTAGGAGAGATACCTGACTCTGTTGAGCAATCTACCATGCATACAAAGTCAGTCTGCACAGTTTGTAAGACTTTGCCCCCCCCCCCCCCTGCTTGTTGATGTACCACAGCTCCTGGAAGGAGGTGAGCCTTAAAGATTTGTAGGGCAAAGATCACAATTCTCATTTCCTTGATGTTAATATGTTCTGCTGGTAGGGGGTCCATACATCTGTCACTCTCCAGTCTCCAAGAGTTGCCCCCCAACTCAAGTCTGATGCATCCGTGTATAGATCCTGGTTGGGGGAGGGAGGTTGCAAAGGTAGGCTGGGACTTTTTGAAATCTGAGCAATCCACCACTCTAGCTCCTTGGATAGGCAAGGTAAGAAGGGGACCTTAAATTCCAGAGGGTGTAGGTTTTGTTTCCCGACAGCCCTTAGGAACCACTGACATTTTCTCACGTGCAGTCTTGCCAAGGGTAACATGGAAATGGTGGAAGCCATGAAACCCAAGAGTCTTAGGAACTCCCTGGCTGACAGAACTTGTAGAGGAAGTAGTTCCTGGAAATATGTAGTGAGATTCTGAATTTTGTCTGAAGGTAGGCTGGCCATCATTTGCACCAAGAGAATCCTGCATCCTACAAATACATGGTCCTGGGAGGGGGTCAGAGAGGATTTTTGAAGATTTATGGTGAACCCTAGCCATTTCAGCAGGAACATGGCATAGTCCAGGTGCTCTTGTACCAACTGTGGGGATGATCCCTGGATGAAGATATTGTCCAGGTAAAGGAAGACCTGGATCCCCTGCATTCTACAGAAGGCAATACCTGGGGCTAAACACTTTGCGAACACTCTCGGGGCTGTGGAGAGACCAAATGGCAAAGCACAGAACTGAAAATGTGAGGAAACCACTGAAAAACAAAGGGATTTCCTGAAAAGTGGGTGGATAGGGATGTGCAGGTAGGCATTCTTTATGTCTAAGGACACCATGTAGGCCTGAGGGAGGATCCGGGAGTACAGTAGGAAGAATCAGCATCCGAAAAGAAGGGACCTTGACAATGGTGTTCAGATGGGATAGATCCAAAATCTCCATGGACTTTAATTCCTGGGGTCCAGGAACATTCTGGAATAAAATCCTTTCCCTTTTAGATTTAAAGGTACCTCTTGGATAGTGTCTTGAGAAAGAAGGGAGTTCAAGACCGGAGAAAGGAAGTCATTTGATCTTGAGGGGGTTGAGGAATTTCTTTGACGGATTGCCTGAAATCCGAGACCATGAAATAACCTTGCTTTATGACAGAAAGGACTCGAGAGTCCTGGGTAATCTGTTTCCAGGCAGGAAGGGACAGAGAGAGAGAGAGAGAGAGAGAGAGATGCAGGGAGAGGGGAGTAGCTGGGCTTAGGGTCTGGTAGTCACAGACTACGAGGTTTGGCATGAAAGGGCTGCTTTTAGGCTGGTGTGGAGGGAGAAGACCTGGAAGGGGTCTGCCTTCTGGAGTCTTTTTTTTCCCTTTGGAAGACAGATGTTGGGAAGGCCTTCTCTCAAAAGTAGCTTTAGCAGGGTAGTTCCTATGAAAACAGGGAACAGGGGCACAAAAATGTGCCTGAGGTCCTGAAGATCTTTGCCCTTCTCCTGAAGGGCCTTAAAGAGCTCTGCAGTCATAGAGCCAAACAAGGCCTTGTTATCTAGGGGTGCGTCCATAAGTTTTACTTTGATATCATCTGGCAAAGGCTGCAGCCTTAGCCAGGAATCTCTCCTAAGGACTGATCCTGAGGGCCCTTGCTGAGGCCTCCACTGTGTCATAATTACATTGTATAGAGTGTCTGGTAACTTGACTGCAGAAATTCAAAAGGCTAGCAATTTTGGCTGGATTAGGGGAATCAGCTAATTCACCACACTGTTTAATGGCATCTATCAACACGGCCAAGGAGTACTTGGCCATATGAGTTTGATAATTTATGGCTCTTACAGCTAAGGTGGCAGAGGTATAAACTTTTTTGCCCAACCTCTCCATAATCCTGCCTTCCTTATCCGAAGGGAGCAAGGAAGTACAGGGGAGTAGCTTAGAGATTTTATCTGCAGCAACAGATATGGTACAACAGTCTGCAGAAGGAGCTTTGTACAGGAATTTTGCATCATCAATTACTTTACAAAATCTGTGAAGGCATTTAGGTGCTGGGTGTTGGGAGTATGGTGATTTTGATGCAGCCAGGAAGGCATCCAAAATGCTAGGAGGAGAGAGGGAACTGCAAACAGACTTGGGGACTCTATTTGCAAGAGGCCATAGTACCTCTTTTGAGTCTCAGAAACCTGATGCAGTCCCATTTAAAAAAGTCCTTCATTTGAACAATAGTCTCCACAAAGGTGATGTCTTCCCCTGGGGAATCAGTTCCATTGGACTCCTCTTCTGGGGAAGCATACCCCAGTGGAGAAGCAATCAGAGGCATAGGTAAGGGACTCATCCCCTGAAGATTCTTCATCCTTGGAAGAAATATCTGCCAAAGGCCTACTCCTAGGAATGGAGACTGAGGAGGCCTGGGCAGAAGCAGATGTCTGGTGTAAGGCCATGAAAGCATTAAAGTGCCTTGGGTAAAGGCCTGCCAGTCAGGGACTTGATCAGACAGCATGGTCTGTTGAGTAGGCATAACATGCCTGATCTTTTGTTTTTTTTTTCTTTTCTGGGGCCTCAGACATTGGGGTTTCTAAAATATGGTGGAGTGTCGGAGGACCAGATGTCAGGCGACATTCCACGACATTTCAGAGGACATCTTGTCAGACTATGATTTGGGATACACTACACGGACCTTCGAAGATAAGCCCTGGTTCCCCCCTGGCACCTGTGTCAGACACCAGCGACTCTCTCTGGGATGCGCTGGCAGTCTCCTTAATGGCTTCCCTTGGGTACTCGTCAGCGGACTGTCTGCTGGTTCCAACTCAGCCTTCATTGGCCTCAAGAGGGACGGCTGGAATAGAGGGTGGAGTTGTAAGTTCAGGCCGAGGTTTCTTGCCTTTTTGGTCGGTGGCTCCTCTGAAGGTCCCGACGTCGGGTCCATGTCTCTAGCCAGGCGTTTTAAACACTGATTTTCTAAATATAGTTTAAGAGCAGTGAGTCAGCTCCTAAGGTTGGTACAAAGGCCTTACTGATGTCAGAAGATGTATGGTCATGGTCTGGGCCAAGACAAAATAAATAGAGCTCATGCGAGTCTTTATGTGGAATCTGCCTTCCACAACACTTGCCCTTTCTACCTGACATTAACCCACAACAACAAAGTAACAAGAAAGTTAACAAAAAACTCCTATGAGGTACTTATCTGAGTATGGACAAAGCACAAGGTCACTTTCCAAAGCGAGCAATGACCAGAGCTGGCAGTCAAACAGGTGGCAGAAAAGTTCTGGGTAGGTGTGTGCTGATGTCCGCTTTATACCCGAAGTTTATTTATGGGCGATGCATGCTGGGTGATGGTGATGCAGGGCGTCACACGTACCTTCTCAGTAGCATTTATCTTTGGTAAAACGGCCGGATGTATGAGTCAACCGGAGAAAGGCTCCCTCATGTAATGGATACTGCGGCATATGAACAGAAGGACATTTATTAAGATTCAGTAACCTCTGCAGAATGGTCCTAACAAAGTGTGTTCTGGACCCAGAGAAGGAACCCAGCTAGTAATGCTTTGTATAAATATCTACAGAGAACCAAGTAGCTGCCTCTAGAATGCTTCTGGGGTCCACCCCTTTCTAGTATGTCATCAAAGAAGACAAGTTTCTAGCAAATGTGACTTGATTCTTTCTGGAAGTGATTTATCATAGTAGAAATAACAAAAAGCAATAGCAAAAGACAACCATCTGGAAATAGTCTGTTTTGACACAGGTTGTCCTTTCTTTGTCACATCATAGCAAATAAACAACTCTTCACCTTTCTTAAAAGAGTTAGTTCTGTCAAGATCATACCCAAGTTGCCTTGCATGTTCAGAGTATGAAGAATACTTTCTTCCTGATTTTTAGGTACAGGATAGAAAACCTGAAGATTGACGTCTTGATTCAAGTAAACTCCAAAACAATTTTTGGCACGAATGAGCGATTTAATGTTACCCTACCTCTATTTTAAAACAAATAGGCTTCACCCACCATGACAGTTTGCAGATGTCAGAGCAATACCCAAAACTGTCTTCAAAGTTATTAACCATAAATAAGCCTGATGAGCTAGTTCAAAGGGAGTCAACTTTTCTATCACAAAAATTAAGATCCCAAAGAGGTGCCACCTCTTTTCTAGGTGGTCTTACATGTAAAACTCCTTTCAAGAACTGTTTGACTAAAGACAAGGAAGAAAATGTGAAGATCCATGGGCAGTTATGCTGAAATGGCAAAGGAACCTTATCATGGGAATAAAAAAGGCCAGAGGAGTGGTGCAGAATTCCACGAATGGGCCCTGGTTACTAGTGTGTTACCAACCAGTAAATCTTTTCCATTTAGCAATATAAGGTTTCATAGAAGCAGGATTTCTTGCCTTGTTTACTACTTGCTAAAAGTCCCCAAGAAAAAAAGGTACCAAAAGTGTATCAAAACTAAATCATTAAGGAAACCAGCTGAAGCTGTTTTAAACCATGGTGCATTAAACACCACTTGTGTGAGTAGATCCTATCTGTGAGAAAGCTTGTGATAACTGATCTTGGCCAATTCCATAACAATTCCATAACAATGGAGAACCACTGTTGCCTGGGCCAGAAGACAGTCACCACAATGATCTTTTGACAGTCCTTCTGAATCCTCAGAATGACCCTCAAAATCAGTGGAAAGGGTAAAAAAGCATAAAGGAAAATTCCAGGAATGAAAAAGCATTTGTTTTTCAGGCCTCCATTCAAGGAGAGTTTGCTTAATTAAGTGTTTTGAAAGGAGGCAAACAGATACATTTGAGGTGTTCCTTACAACTAGATCAAATTCTGGAAGACTCCTTCTTTCAATTTCCAGTCATGAGGGTGTGTCCTCATCCTGCTCAGCTTGTCAGTTACTACATTTTGCTCTGAAGGAATGTATGAAACTTGGAAGATTAAACAATGCTTCAGAGTAACCTCCGAAGCTACAGTAGCCAGCCTGCCCAGTGAGTAAGACCTAGTTCCCCTCTATTTGTTTATGTACCAAATCACTGTGTTTGTTATCTGTAATCATCTACAGAGGTCCTAGGAGACCACATATGATATGGAAATTCTTTAGCAAGAATCACAGCTAACAATTCTTTCATATTTATGTACCCTGGTCTATTTTGTTCCAAATACCCTGCATCCCCATCAAAACTGCACCCCAAGCAAAATATGATGTATCTGTTGTAAAAGAATGAGCAGGGTTGGAAGAAACAATGGGAAACCTGAATTTAGGGAAATCAGTTCTCTCAACAAAAGCAGTTCTTTCTTCACAAAACCCCAAACTGGAATTTGAAATTTCAGACGGTGAGAATGTTTGGCCCAAATAGTTAAGAGCCACTGGATTTTTCTCATGTGTAATCTGGCAAGAGGAATCATGAGAATTACGAATGTCATGAACCTCAGAATCCTGAGATACTCTCTGGTTGAATTATGAGAGTGATTGAAGAAGCTCAGAAAGGCATCCAAGTCCACTTTCTCCTGAACCTTTTGCAGAGTAGAATCTAGAAGACTTCCTAGGAAAAAATATCCAGAGAGAAGGAATTAAGGAAGATTACTGACTGTAGATCTGAAAACTCAGGTTGAGAAGGAGATTATTAACACATGTAAGGGACTTCTGACACCTGGAAAAAAGGCTCTGCAAAGATAAGGAAAAATGCAAATGCAAAGTGTCTGCGATGAACTATCACTGGGGTTAGCCACTTTGTAAACACTCTTGGAGTTGTAAATAACCTGAAGGATAATACAGGGAACTAATATAACCCAGAGACAGAAAATTTGAGGAAAGCTCCAAAATATGTGGCAATGGGAATGTGATGATAAGCATCTTTTAACTCTAGAGTTACCAAAAAACTCCAGAAGAGGAATGAGAGGTAGCAGGCCTTGTAAAGTCAATATCTTCAGCTTTGGCACTTTCACAAACAAGTTGATTAAGGAAAGGTTGAGAACTGGTTTTAAGTTTCATCTTTCTTTGGCACCAGAAACATTCTTGAATATAATTCTTTCTCCTTCTGATTTAGGGGCACAGGTTCCATGACCCCCATGGAAGGCATATGATTTAGAACCAGGGGAAACAGTTCTGTCTGGTTTGGTGGATTTGGATTAACACCACGAAAAGGTTGGAGGTCTTCCTAGTCCAATTTGCAATCCTTCTGAACTACTCTCAGTACCCATTTGTCCAAACAATCTTATGCCAAAGAAGAATGCGAACCAGTCTCCTTGACAGATTTAAGAAAGTAGTAGAAAGGGAGAGGTGGAAATACTCATATAATCATTCTGAAGTGGAGGACTCTTCCTTTTTCTCAATGGATCCCAGCTTTTTATTTGATCCCTTTTGTCACTTTTTCTTACAGCCCTGCTTGCAAGAAGTGTGTTAGGTCTGCTCATTTCACTAAAAAAAAAGAACCACAGGATTTAGTAGATTAAAGGAAATAGTGATGAAAAAATCTTAGTAACCCCTTGATTTAATTTGCATTTTTCATGAAACTGTTTGAGTACCCGATTAGCAGCAGGACCAAATAAAACCTCCTTAACCAAAGAAAATTCAAAATCTCAGATTTAACCTTCTTTGAAAACTTCTGATTACATACCCCGGCAAAATGTCTCATCAAAGCAGCATTAAATGTAGCCCTGGACACAGAGTCAGCACAATCAAATACACTTTTTAAAGAATGTTTACACACTTCAGAAAGAGGTAATAATAGAACACAATAATAACTTACTTTCTGAAGGCAAAGTAACACAAAAGTTCCTCAAACTGTTAACACAAGCCAATTTGTTACTTCAGCATTTAAGCCCGGTAGTTCATAATTCTAAAGGCTACAGCAAAAGAAGAAAAACATTCTCTTCCCAAATCTGTCAGATGCTTTAACACACTTGTAAGAAGGAGACAGATTAGCATTGACCAAAATGTTGTTAGCAGCTGGAGAGAAACAGCTACCGTGTCAGACCCAAGATGAGAAAAAAGAAGTTATGTACTTACCATAACGTTCCATCTGTGTTGTCCATTTTCATTCTTCCTCAACTGATGGGTTCGGATGCGAACTGTCAGAAATGACTCGGCTGTTGCAAAATCTCGTGGCAACATAGAACTCTCGTGCTTCTCCTTTACCCAGAATACACCAACCCCAAATACCTCAGATCACGTTTGCTGGCTATAGCATAAGGAAGTAATTCTCATATGAATAGACATGAATGTAAATATAGAAAAAAAAAGGCTAGACAAGGCCTTATCTGGAGTTTTCTCATGCTTGGAGTATAGAGGAATTTTTCTATTCACTCGCTAATCATAAGGATGAGGGTTGATGGATGGGGAGTTGAGGAAGAATGAAAATGGACAACACAGATGGAACATTGTGGTAAGTACATAACTTCTTTATCTGATACTGTCAGTTTTCATTCTGTCCTCAACTGATGGGACCGAGGAGTCCCCAGCTACCTAAATCCCAGGGTGGACTCAAGAAAGGATATTTCTAAGCACCACTGAGACAAATGATGCTCTGTTTCTTGATATCAAATCTAATTTGTAATAAGTGATGAAGGTATGGGGAGAAGCACAAATTGCTGCCACATATATTTCATCCATGGAAGTTCCACAATTAAAAACAGAGGAAGTTTCTACAGACCTGGCTAAATGAGCATGTATTTGTCTTGGTAAAAGAATATTCAACTTCTTGTAAATAAAGGTTAGAGTGACTTTGGACACTGGTTTACCCAGTTTCACATTCACAAATGAAACAAATAACTGCTCTGTAGTTCTGATTTCTTTTGTTCTATGTAGATAGAAGCGCAGTTGCCTTTGAACATCCAACAGATGAAGTAGGTACTCGCCTTTATTTGAGCAATTTGGAAAGAAAACCAGTAAACTGATGGACTGGTTAATATGGGATTCTGATACTATTTTGGGCAAAAAGGATGCATTAGTCTCTAGTGTAACCCTATCTTTATGAAAAATTAGACATGAGAACTTCACAGACAAGGTCTGAATTTCTGAAATTCATCTGGCAGAAGTAATGGCTAATAACAGTAATGTTTTCCAAGAAAGAAATTTAAGACTACATATGTGCAGGTTCAGAAGCTGAAAGGATCAAGGCTTACAGTACCAGATTAAGATCCCATGGAGGAGTAGGATCTTTAAATGGAAGTTTCAAAAGGAGTGTGCCTCGCAAAAAGATTTTACAAAGTTTATAAAAAGCGAGTAATGAACCATCGAATCCACTATGGAAATTAGAAACTGCTGCCAACTGAACTTTAACTGTTGAAGCACTGGCTCCTTGTTTAAAAATTATCATCAAGTAGTCAGGAATTAAAGAATCGGGGCAGAAAATGGGCCAGTATGATGTTGAACAGCCCAGTGTACAAATCTCTTCCATTTACTGGCAATAAAGCTTCTTTGTTTATGGTTTAAGGGAAGACAGATAGGGCATAAACAAGCAATAGAACATCACATACATTTCAGAACAAAGAGCGGCACAGATGGAGCAGAGAAAAATCGAAAGGTTTGACATGCTGAATGCATCCTTGATTTGAGCATATAAATGGCTTTTTCCATTTTATTGCACTTAAAGTTATCAATCATACATTATAAATCATCGATCATACTAAAATACATAATCAGCAAACACTACATTGATGTACTTTATCTTTACAGCACAGAAAACCACTACCTTTCTTTTCATTCCACTAACTACCTTGATTATAGCAAGCTCAGATGCTCATAAGCCTAGTACTTATTATACAGCAGGAACTTCTTATTTTAACATTTGTTAATGTCTGTTATGTACTTCACAGATAAAGATTCTAGTTGTCTACTGATGTACTATGTTCTTCATCTATAAATATGTTGTAAGTAATTGCTATGTAAATTGTTACTCGCTATGTAATCCAGTGTAACTACTGTCTGTTTATTTTAACTGTGGAGCTTTTCTCCCCGGGTCTCCGCTGAAAATGGACCTACGTCCAGTCGGACACTCCCGGTCAACAAATATAAATAAATAAATAAATAAAAATAAATAATAAAATGTGATGAACAGGAGATGAAAACATTACCAGAAATGGAGAAACCAAGCTGCCAGCTTGAAAATGGGAAGGTTTGGATGAACTATGCTTGTCGGGTGAGACAGCAGATCTGGGGCTGGGTCCAGAATCCAGGGCTGATGAACTAGATGAGGCCACAGGAAGGGAAACCAAATCTGTCGAGGCCAATAGGGTGCAATGAAGATGATCTTCCTCTTCAGCCTGGCAGCTCTCTGTAGGAACTCTGGAATCAAAGGAACTGGAGGGTAAGCATAAAGTAGACCGAGGGGCCAATCATGGAGAAAAGCATCCCTCAGTGACTCCCCCTGTGGGGGGATTAGACAAAGGAGCTACTGCACTTGTTGTTTAGGGGAGATATAAACAGACCGTAGCAAGGCTGGCCCCATTGTCAGAAAATCACTTCTGCTACATCCTTGTTGAGGGACCATTTGTGAAGTAGTAGAATGTACCTGCTCACTTTGTCTGCTAATATGCTGGACTTCCCCAGAATATGCATTGCTATAAGAAAGCGGTTGGAACAGATTGCCACTTGCCAAATCCTGAGTGCTTCTTGAAACAAGGGATAAAATCTGGTTCCCCCTTGTTTGTTGATGAACCAAACTATTAACATGTTGTCTGTTTGAAACACAATTGCTCCTGAAGGGAGAGCATTCTGAAAGGCCTGCTATGCTAAAAGCACTACTCTCAACTCTAGGACACTGCTATGCAAACTGGCCTCTTCAGGGGACCAAATACCTTGGACTGTCTTTCCCGGTAATGCCTTTCCCACCCCAGCTGGGAAGCATCAGTGGTCACAATGGCCTTGGGCTGAGACAGGACAAATAAACATCCTTGTAGAACAAATTCTGACTGAATCGACCAAAACAGATCCCTTTTTTATATATAGGTGATTTGTATCAGAACAGATAAAGGAAGATGAAGGATTCAACATTGCGAGGCTAACATCCATTGAAGAATTCTCATGTAATATCTGGCTAAGGGTAGTAATGTTATTCCTACCACCATTGATCCCTGAGCCTGAAGGTCCAAGTGGGCTACGATTCTGGTACTGCAAATTATCTTTTGCACTTACTATCTTATTATCTGAACTCTGGAGAGGGGAAGTGAGGCTATAGGATCATTTTCTTTCTTGCCATAATGAGCTGATGCCTGGTCTGAGTGGAAATGAGCCAGTCATCTAAGTACGGAAACACTTGGAATTCTTGTAGTGTCATGTGAGCTGCTACTACTAATATCACGCATTTAGTGAACACCCTGGGGGGCTGTGGTGAGACTAAAGGGCAGAACCCTGAACTGATAGTGACTGACTCCCAGTCGAAAGTGTAAAAATCTTCTGGGACTCCTGTTCATCTTTACATGACAGTACGTATCCTGAAGATCTAATGAACACATCCAACTGTCCTTTTCCAAAAAAGGGAGAATGGACTTAACGGTTGCCATCTGGAACTTGGTGTTTCCAACAAATTTGTTTAAGATGCTGAGATCCAGAGCTGGTCTCCAATCTCCTGTTTTCTTTGGCACTAAAAAGAATCTTGACTAAGTTCCAGATTATATCTGTTCTGGGAGGACCTCTTGGATGAGTCTTTTCTAGCAGCTTTTGTATCTGAATTGCTGCTTGATCCCTCTGACTGGGTGGAACATCGAGGAATTTTCTTGAATTTGGAGAATAAAGGGTAAATGGTATTATATAACCTCTGGAAATAATTCTGTGCACCCAAGAGACAGGGTCTCTGGTGCAGGGGCAAACAACCCCCAATTGTCTCCAGAGGGGGACAATTGGGCCTCCTTTTAGGAGTGTATTAAGGGCTTACCAAAGGAAGAATCTCTGGACCCTTTCTGGTCTGGGGTCCTCTTGGATGACTCCTTTTTCCTAATAGCTTGTTTATTTCTAGTGCTGCTGCTTCCCTGTGATTGGGAAGAACATCAGACATTTTGCTTACTACTAGCGGGAGTGGATGGGAAAATGGTATTAATCATCCTATGGTTATTATCCTCTGCACCCATGAATCTTTTGCAATTTCTAGCCAGGCTCACTGGTGCAGGGATAAATGACCCCAACTGCCTCTAGGGATAGACAGTCAGGCCTCCTTTCAGGAGTGCTGATAGGATCTGTCAGAGACAGTATCCCTAGATCCCTGGCTATGCGGCCCACCTCTGTCACAGGATTGCGTCTTTCATTAAAGATTCCCCCTTGTCCCTGGGAAGACTGTCTCTGCATGGATCTTGGAAGGGATCCTGTTTTTTTTAAATGACATTTTCCATCTGCCTTGTTAGTTCCTAGAAAACACCCACTAAGTAGTCAAAAAAAGTACACCCACATCAGACAGGGTTTTTCTTTTTTCCTTCCTAGAGAGCGTGTTTTTAATTTTCGATCTGAATAATGAACTATCATCAAAAGGAGCACTGATGAAGGAAGATGTGAAGGGTTCTACAAAGTCATGCAACCACATCCAGGTTATGTCTTCTGATGGAAATGGCTGAACCTGAAACCTGTGAGGTACCTTCAGTCACATGGGAGAAAAGCCTCATGGATGAATTTGAAACAGATTGAAGTACAGCCAAATAGGAGGCGACAGTAGTCTCTACCTCGGAGGAAATGGTCCTAGAGAGGGATTTGGAAAGTTCTTTGATCAAAACTCTCTGAAGCCTTGTGAAATGTCTCAAATAATTCATCACCTTAAGAGCAAAAGTCACTGAAGCATAGACATGCTTCGCAATTCTGTCCAACGGCCTAGACTCCCTGTTGGGGGGAGGGCAGAGGAACTCTGTTCTGCCAGTTCCTTTTTAGTGGCCACTGCTAAGACCATGACACCAGTGGGTACTCCCTTACTACAGTGCAGTCTATCCTTAAGTGGTGCCAGGATCCTATCTGGTCTCTCGGGGATTGGCTCAGTCATGTCAGGTACCTTCCGTGCCCATTTAGAGACCAAATCAGTGGGCAGAGTCACCCAGGAGGTAGATGGGTCAGTTCCAAAAGCCTTCAGGAACACGGCTCCTCTTGAGAAGGGTGATCGGGGGACCAATCACCTCTTTGTTTAAGGAGTTCTAAGAAATCTCCAAATGAGACTTCATCTGGTGGTGATCTGGGGATCCCTTCCCCTTCATCAAAAGTCAGTGTTCTCTGTGACAGACTCTTGCAGAGAGTCTAAGTGCCTACTTTTACACTTCATTTTCCTAGGGAACGCTTTGGTGGGATGCTCCAGAGAAGATTCAGAAGAGATTATTATACTCCCACGAGTTGTCTAGAGACTGGTTTGGGCTGGCTGTCCCAGCAGAACAGATGACTGACACTCTGGACACAGAATAGAATGGAACTGGGTAGTCAGAGCCAAAGAGGGAAGAGAATTCTGAACTCTGGGAAAAGAGAAAGCTCTCTCCACTAACTCAAAGGCAGAATGCCTTGGAGAAAATTACACTTTCGGATTCGATAAAGCAAGCTTAAGGACTGTCGACTCCCTTAGCCCCAAAGGCAAACTACTCAAAGAAGGAGTCAGAGCCAAGCTGTCCAGCTCCAAGGCTCCGAGGGGCAGAGATTATTCCAACAGCTTTGGAGTTGAATCTAACACCCCTGGAGCCACTGCCGATGCTACGGCTCTGACAGCTGTTGTGCTCCAAAGTGCTCTGTGCCGGACCACTCAGAGACACCATCGGAGTTGAAGATACCAACGTCTTCAGATCTGAATCAGATGACTCCAGGACTTAAGGATCAGATGGTTCTGAAACCAAAGGTTTGATCAGTGAAAGAGCTAACAATGGAGGAGTAGTACTGACAAGGTTCTCCAAACCCAATGGGGTTGGAGCCAGGAGAACTCCTATTTGGATCTGTGCTCTGAGGAACTTCCTCATCACCCTGTCCATATCAGATTCTGTATGGCTCTTGGAAGATTGAATGGATGAGGCTGTGGAAGATGGCCTTAAATGGTGCCTAGGAGATTGTTCTAAAAAGGGGATCAGGAGTCGAGAAGAGATTGGATCCAGCAAAAGTTGAGGTGACCATATCCTAGGAGATTTTTTAGATCTAGGTCTCAGATCCGAAGTGGTCAGATCTGATGTTTTTGTCACTTTAACAGGAGATTCAGATATCAGTGCCGTGGAAGTAGACAAATCTGGAGATCTCTTACATGATTCTTTACAGTGGAAGCAGGTGTGGAGGGTAGTAATCCTCTAAGAATCAACTTTTTTTTCTATTAATGCATGGAAATTAAACCCTTTATATAGGTCATATTCAGAGTCAAAATGAGAAGGGCCTAATCAACAGATGCACTTAGAATGTGTGTCTGAATTAGGAAATTTATAGCTGCAGGCCACGCACTTTTTAAAGCCTGAAGGCTTGTCAGACAAAGTAACAGCTAAGGGAGAGAAACAGTTAGGAAAAGTATTGTTTTAAATAATCAAAAAAGGAAGAGGAGAAAATCACCAACAATGATAATCAAGGTATTATAAATGTACTACAGAAATGCCAACAATGGTAAATAAGATATCATCAAGGAATAAAGGGTTTAACTTTTAAACAGTAAAATCTTAAATGTAATGGAAAGAAAGGATAAAGAGCAAAATATATTGTAAAGAAAATAATGCTAACTCACAAAAACACTCCAACTCTCACTCAAGAGTTATAATCGACCTCGTCCATATGCGATGATCAACACAGACCACCCCTGCTGATGAGGGACACTGGCATCACCCCAGGGTGAATTTGTAGTGACCCATCCATTTGTCTAGGTTGCATATGAATAGGGTCAGAAATGAGCTCTGTTTCATGACAACTGGAAGTTCATTTGAGAGGAGTGTCGATTTTTGGGAGATGCATCTGTCTCTCCAGCAAATTCTGTTTATGTCCCAGGCTAGGTTAATATCCCTAGAGCAAGCAACTCTTGTGCTATTTGACCTGCGGATGTGCAGCATTTCCATTAGGGCAGGGTTGGAGACTGCCCTGTAGGTCAGGCACAAGTCGCCTCTCAGCAGCCTATAAGATACAGAGTGCAGTGACAGGGCTTTCAGTCTATCTACATGGGTCATGGCTTGGAGGCCCTGTATTTTCTTGATGAGAATCCTCTGGAGTCTCTTCAGCTGCTGCAGGCATCTGGTGTGGTACAAGCAAAAGGGAGTACTGTACTCTATTAAACGTCTGATGAGGGTTGAGTACAGTGGAGTTATAGCACCCTTAAACTTGAATGAGATGTTCTTACTTATGAGATGTGCAATGTAGAAGACTTTCCTCACCACTATGGAAACTTGGTGGTCGAAGTTCAGATTGCTATCAACCTGTGTTCCCAAATCTCGCACCACTGGGTTTGAACTTATGGGGATGCTGTCAATACTGTAATTAGCTGGAATTCTGCCTTGCCAAAAGGGATAAAAGTGCACTTTTTGTGTTTAGTTTTAGTCCGTGGCTTTGACAGCAATCATTTGTCTGTGTTAGCCCTTTCTGTAATATGTTAACATAATTGCAGGATTCAATCATTGCACCCAGTTTACAATCAGCAGCAAACCTGGAAAGCCAAAGGCCATCAACTTTAGGCTTGACTCCCAAGAAATAGATTCCAAACAGTAAAGTGCCCAGAACAGCTCCTTGTGGTAGGCCACTGGTGACTGGTCTACTTGTTAGAGGTGGAGTCACCAACTTTGACAGTATGTGTTCTATCAGACAGCCAGTTGGCTACCCATCCAGTGACATAAAGGTTAATCCCCAAGCTAGGAGAGTTTCTTAATCATATCTGAGTGGGGGATTGTGTCAAAAGTCTTGGCCAGGTCAAGGCAGGTGGTATGCACTTGTCTTTCCTTCATCTAGGGCTTTGGTGACTTTCTCAAAGAATTCTACCAGGTTTAACAAACATGATCTGCCCTTAACAAAGCCAAACTAGGTTGAGTCTAGAGTTTGAAGGTGGGTCTACAGTTCCCAGGGTCGGTTGATGGCCTCCCTTTGTGCAAGGAGATGACTAATGCTGTTCTCCATTCTGCTGGAACAAAGACAATTCTCAGGCTGTGGTTAAAGACAATGCCAAGTGGGTCCACTAGGTCCTGTTTTAGATTGCTTAGTACACAACCTGGAATGTTATCTGGTCCCACTGATGCTGCGTTTTTGGCCTTGGAGAGTGTGGATATGACCTGATCTCTGAAGATGATAGGCATAAGACTGGTGTCAGGTATGCTTTGGGGTATACAAAACACTAAAACCAATCAAAACTAATGGAAAACTGGCACAAAAACAAAAAAATGTGACCTCCTTTGAAACAAAAAACACTGTTAAATTAGACATGGAATGCTTTCATCTTAACATAGATTAAAAAGACTTCAGGGTAAACAGATGACAACAAACCACATAAAATTTAAAAAGGTATGTGTAGATCAGAGCGTACGTGCTGTGTCTTTAAGAAGCATATTGAGGACTGAGCGTGCACATATAAATACCTGGCACGTGCTATTCCCAGTGCCATTTTGAGAGTGCAGCTAGAGAGCAAGCATGCATGATTGAAGTAGTTAGTTTGTATACAAGTTACTTAAGTTAAAGTCAGTAAACTTCTATTGTAATGTGTTTGTATATAATAAAGCTACTTGAACAAAACCCACGAAGACACTTCTATTGTGTCCTAAATATGAGCGTGACATGGTATCAGAACCAGGATTCCAGAGAAAGATATTCAGAGCCATGAGGTGCAGAGATGGCAGTGAAGGTAAACTAAGAGAAACGAGCATGAAAAAGAGCCAGAAAAGAATCAAAGGTAATGAGAATTCACACAAAATGCTTCTTTTGTAAAAAAGATAAAATGGAGCATTACAGGGGCACAAACAAAACAAGCGGGAGACACGAAAGATTTATTAACTAAGGAAAATTGTTTAAAATTAAGATATTTGACAATAATATTTATCAGAAAAGCAAAACAAGTATGTTTAAAGTAAAATAAGTATGTTTGAGGCAAAATGGGCATGTTTAGAGCAAAATGAGCACAAGAAAAGTACAATGGGCATGAAAAGAGATTGAACAAGCAAAATGAATATAATAAGGGCAAAAAAGGTATAATTCACTCCACAATTTTTATCATTAACACATGGTTGCTATCACTTCTTGGATGATATATTAATTTTATGAAAGGGTAGTTTGAGGAAAATGGAAGGTGTTTTAAATCAGTGGCAGAATTCTATCTCCTTTTTGAGATTTACATTTTCCAGCAATAGTAGAAGTATTAATTACCTTGACATTACTCTGGGGAAAGACAGGATCCTTGGGTGCTACACCTCAACTATTTATAGGAAGGAAACGTTTACTAATACTTATCTTCACTATGACCGCTGCCATCCTGATTATCAAAAGAAATCTGTGGGGAAAATGATCAGGAAGTTAAAGGACAGAATTAGAGAACACTATTACGATATTAAGAAACTGAAGAACACCAATACCCTTTACAGGCACACTATTCTTCACTGTCCAAATTTTAAAAGTTCTTCTTTGTTTTCGATAAGGTCTTGATTACACCTTTATGTAGGTAAAGATACATTGTTAAAATTAAAGTTTAAATGATGTGGCCACCCAGAGCAGTGTGTTAAAATATAAAGCAGCTTGTGTTTAAATGTTTTAACAAACATCCAGTTATTCATTTATATACAATTTTTATAATTCTATGTTGGTTTATTTCACTATACTTTCTATTTTGGAGAGCTATTTATCGGAATAAAGTTTATAGGAATTTTTTTTTAATAATTGTACATACATACAATATACCTTTAAATACTGATGTTGAGTCAACTGTTGAATAGCACGACTAGTTAATATATTCTTATGTGGCAGCTTCTTATTGGCTGCATAACTTTTTAAATTTTGTGTGGCTTGGTCTATTCACTTTACTCTGATTAAGTCTTTTTAACCTATGTTAAGATGAAAGCGCTCAGTATATAATTAAACAGTGTTTTTTGTTTCAAAGGAGGTTCTGTCTTTTTTGTTTTTCTGCCTGTTATGCTTTGGGGTATGGGTGGTGGGGACAGGGGGGTGAAGTTTGCACCAAATCTGTAAGCTAGCAGGTTGGCAATTTCCACTGGTGTAGTATAAGTGGTACCATCCACTACCAGTTTGGCACATAGCTGAGCATTCCCTTTTCAATTCTGGACGTAGATAAATGATGCCTTATTTATTTATTTATTTATTTACATTTGTTTACCGGGAAATTCCGACTGGACACAGGTCCTTTTTCAGCGGAGGCCCAGGGGAAAAAAGCTCCACAGAAAGACATGGCAGATGGGAAAACAATAACAATAAAAGTATGTATACAGTAGAAGTGATCATGACATGGACTAATACAGGAGCAAAATCGGTACAACTGAGTAGTAAACTCTAATTACAAACATTGAGAAAGAAGAAGTAAAACACAGTGCTACAAATTTTCTAGACAATGACAAGATAACAATAATAATAGACTAAAAGATAACTAAATCCTGGAAGGATTAACAAGCAGTGAGTAATCTTCAGTTCAGTTTTATAGTAATAGAGAGGATTATCCTTAGCTAGGGATGCTACTTTGGCTTTGTATTTACCTTTGGCGGACTTGACAAAATTTCTTATTTACTTGTTCGTGTTGTGGCGGGAGTTCTTCCTTTGCTGAGTCAGTTCCCTCTTGTTCTTTCTTCCTCCTGTTATACTTGAGGTCCACCAGGGTGGTTTATTTATTTTTTTTCAGGAGCACCTGTTTTTGATTCGGTCAGGTACAGCCGACACAATACAGTCACTTAAGTGTCTGTACAGGGCATTTGTGTACAACTCTGCATAGGAGTCACTGTTGTCTGTGACTGCAGGGGGTTTGAGACTTTTTATAACACTATCTAGTAGGCTGCAGTTTGCTTTGGTAAAATTTTTGCTTTTTTTTTTTTTGTTTCTGTGGGGGTGTGAAGTCCAGTAGTTACATTGAATGAGACTGATTTATGGTCCAACCTTACCAGGGACATCACACAGGGGAGAATGCAGTGACCCCGCCCCCATGTTAGTAAGTACTATATCTAGGACATTTGAGCTCCTTGTGAGGGTGCAGCCTATCTCCTCCAGAGCACTTGTGTAGAAAAAGTCCAGGAACCTCTAGGCAAGCATGTTTGTGCTAATGTATGTCACCCAGACGATGGAAGGATAGCTAAAATCTCCCATGACTAAGGTGTTTGGCTGTATTGCGAGTGACTCCATTAAGTCCAAGTAAGAGGTGCACTTTTTTTTAGTTCATGGTGGGGGAGCTATAGCTAGTAATGATGTGATAGGGTATTTTGCCTATAGTTCTAGAAGAAGGATACAAATAATTGGTCTGGTTTCCTAAAATCCTAGGTTCTGTGCAGATAAAATCTAAGCTGCTGGTGTACGTCCAAAACATGCATGTATTCACCTTTGTGAATTTCAGAAAGAACACAGGTAAACTGATGACCTGATTTACGTTAGATTCACAAGCCTCTTTAGGAAAAAATGATGGGTTCATGTGTAATGAAACCCTACCCTTGTGGAAGGTCAAATATGGAGATCTTGAGGAGAGGGTTTAGAGTTCAGATACACATCTAGCAGAAGTGACAGTGACCAGAAAAATTGTTTTCCAGGACAAGAACTCAACATCAGTATTAGTCGAAGGTTAAATGGGGGTTGGGTAAGAGCTTGTAATAGAATAGTTAAACCCCAAGGGGAGTAGGGTCTTTAACTTGGGGGCTTGTGTATAAGGGTACCTTTAAGGAAGACCATGCACAAGTTCAAAGAAACCAGAGAGGAATGATTCTCACCTGAGTGAAAATTACAAATGGCTGCTAATTGAATAACTCATCCTGTTGTGAAAATGGACAACAGAAAAATGAGAACCACTGAGACAGTGGTGGAGATGGGGTCCAGGTCTCTCTGAACTGCCCAAACTTAAAATCTTTTCAATTTAATTTTGTAAATGTTCCTAGTAAAGCTTCTTAGTGGATAAAATAATAAGTTGGATTGGGAGGAAAGCCTGGACTGCCTAGCCATCACTGGAAGTGAAGAAACCATGTGGTCAACTTGAGACCACTGATGTCCAGTGTTTCATCCCTGCCGGGTGAGACAGAAGGTTTGGACTTGGGTCGAGTATCCAAGATGGACACAGAAGATGACGCCACAGGAAGGGGAATCAAACCTAATGAGGCCAAAAAGGTGCAATGAGTATGACTGTGCTCTTCAACTGGGATGCTTCTGTAGAAATTTGGGGGTGTGAGGTAATGGAGGTAAGCATAAAGGAGACCAAAGGAGCAATCATGAGCCAAAATATCTCTCAGTGACTCTCCCTGTAGTTGGACCAGAGGGAAGAACCTGCAGCACTTATTGTTGATGAGAGAAGCAAAAAGATTGCAGCATGGCTGACCTCATCGACGGAAGATCCTTTGCACCACTCTTTGAATCAGAGACCAGCCATGAGGCATCAAATTGCACTTGCTTAGTTTGTCTGCAAGCAGGTTGGTATTCTCCACTATGTGTGTTCCATAAGCAAATGGCTGGAAGTGATTGCACACTACCACACTATGACTGCCTCTTGACACAATGGGTTTCCCCTGTTTGTTGATGTACAAAATTACAGACATGTTCTCTGTCTACACTGCAGTTATCCTTGAGGGGAGAACATCTTGAAAAGCCTGCAACGTTATTTGGACTGCTCTCATTTCCAGGACACTGATGTGCAAATTAGCCTTTTTTGGGACTACGTTCCTTGCACTGTCCTTCCCAAGAAATATCCCTCCCACCCTAGTTGGGAGGCATCAGTGGTACTGTGCTTACCGGTCTAGGACAACAAAGGGATGGCTTTGGGAAACCTTTTCTGAATTAATCCACCAACGAAGATATTTCTTGCAAACCTTGGAATTTTTTTTTTTAACAAGAAGAATCTTTATTAAATTATTACTTATGACAAAGGCAATCATACATTTATATAAATGAAAACAAGCCGTATTGACATAGTCTTACTTGCAAATATTTTACATCAGACTCTATTGACATAATTTTAGCTGCAAACATTATACATCACTTATAATCTACCCAATCACTGTCAGTCAAAAATTACATAGCTCATTCAAATCCTGCCTTGTTTTAAATCTTGTTCCTCCTATGCATGTATTGTTCCCAAAATTCCCATTTTTTTTTCTATGTGATTTGCTACTACTCTTTTCTAAAGATCCCAAATCCAGTTGTTTCATCACTGTTACTATATTCACTACTTCTAGTACAGTTGGTTTAGACTTTGATTTCCATTTTCTAGTAATTGCTTTTTGGCAGCCACCATAATTAGACTCCGCAAGGTCTTACTATGTCTAGACAATTCCGATTGTGTATCATAGCTCAGAAAAAACATTTCCCTAGTTACACCAATTTGCTCACCCAGTACCCCTGACAGAGTAGTCTGCTGGGAATCTTTAAAGTCTGTCAACTCATTACACTCCCAGAAAATATGTTCCCAATTATGTCTTTCTTCCCCATCACACCTCCAACATTTGCTGTCTACCTAAGGAAAATTTTTCTGGAGTCTACTTCGAATATAAAAACATCTGTGCAAACATTTCCAAGGAAAAATCCTAAATCTTCTAGATTTTGTTGCAAATTTGAGAGACAAAGATATATACCTCATTGCTTCTTTGTGAACTGCTTATCCAGTCTCTCCAATTCTTTCTAACCTCTAACTGATTCTTACAGTTATGCAATACTTTGTCAGCTCTACGCAGCTTCTGTTCTAGATTCTACTAAAACTTTACCAGTGCTGGTCTTTTGTTTAGTACTCCCCTCTTTCTTTCTCTTTGCCTATACTCTCATATCAGTATTGATATATTGACAGGGAAGGCAATTTCTTACCTGAAGTCCAAATAAATTCTTGGCATATTCTCATTCGATTATCTTTCCCTTTCTAGTTATTTGCTTCCTATCCCTTGGCTCCTTTGCCAGTTTTCCCCAATAAATTCCCCAATAAATTCCAGCCTCCACTTGCTACAGTCTGTATCCCTAGTTGCAGTCATCCTTTCTCCATCCCCATGTTGGCTTATTTCTTAGAATACTTTCTGTTACTTTATGAAGATAATCTTCTTCTTCTTCTTTCGGCTTTTCCCGGTTAGGGGTCGCCACAGCAGATCACCTGTCCGCTCATGATTGGCAGTGGAGATTTACAGTGTCGAGTTGCCAGCCCGGCACCCAACCTTCCACAGAAGGCACACACACACACTCTCACCTAGGGCCAATTTAGAGTGTCCAATTCACCTGCAGCAAGTCTTCGGGATGTGGGAGGAAACCGGAGCACCCGGAGAAAACCACACGACCACAGGGAGGACATACAGACTCCGCACAGAAGGCACCCCAGCCGAGGATCAAACCGGAGAACCTCTTGCTGTGAGGGGGCAATGCTAACCACTGCACCATTGTAGCAGCCCTACTTTATGAAGATAATATTATGTATTATTATTGCTATTCCTGCATCCAAAATATCTGTCTCTCCTTGTTTCTTGAGCTTCTCCCATTTCATCATCATCCCTTTCTACTTTGAATTATAGTTTTCTTTTTGTGCTATGTATAGGAGCCTTAATTGTGTAGCTCTGAAATATTCCTGCAAATCTGGTAATCCCAATGTGCCCTGTTCTACTGGAAGGATCAGCTTATCTCAATTGACTCCTGCAGTCTTCCCCCTCCCACATAAAATCCTTCAGCTCTTTATCAACTGCTATTCACAACTTCTTCTCTAGTTGATAAAAATATGCCTGACCTGTTGACAAGAATAAAAAGACTAAAAGCATTTTAACTGCTTGTATCTCACTATCCGTATCCATCTAACACAGCTTCCAATTTCTCAGTTTTTGTATTATCTTTTGTTTAAACAAGTCTCCTTCCACATATCCTTAGCTACTACACTGGAATAATTTTTAATCCATACTCCTAAATACTTCAATTTATCATGTTCCTATAAATATGGATATAGCTGAACCAATTCATGTGTGGGTACATACTTTACTGCTATTGTCTTTGTTTCAGCTTCATTAATTTTGTATCCCTAAATGATTTGAAACTGTCTCAATATGTTCCACAAAACTATAATGTCCTTTTCTGGTTTTATCAATTGTAAAATAATATCATCTGCAAATAGAGCCTGCTTTTCTTGACTACCAAACCAATTATATCCTTGAATATCTGAGTCGCTTATTTTCTTTGCCAATGGTTCTAAATATAATGTAAATAACAAAGGGAAAAAAGGCACCCTTACCTATTTCCTCTACTCAAGCAGAAATTAACAGAGAGGAACTCACCCACTTATATCCTCCTAATCAACCTTATAATTTTAATCAGGGAATAGAAATGTTTCCATTGCCCTGCTCACAAAGTCCCATCTTACTCTGTCAAATGCATTATCTGCATCAACAGCCACCACCAACAGTGGTAATTTCTTACATTCCGCTTCCCTCTGGATCATCAATGTTCTGTTGATGATGTCAAATATTTGCCTCCCCTTCAGAAAACCACACTGATCCATTTCTATCAGTTTTGCACTGCTTTTACCATTCTTTTAGCCATTACAAACACTTTACAGTCATGGTGTAGTATTGAAATGGGCCTGTATGAAGCTGGATCTGATGGGCCTTTACCCCCTTTAAGTATTACATCTACCACTGCTTTCTGCCAGGATGTTGGTAATTCTCCTCCTCTTTAAATACTGTTAGAACCTTCCATATCTTTAATCAGTTTTTCTCTCCTAGCTTCCAAACAGCTACAGGAATACCATCTATTCCTGGGGACTTTCCTGTAGATTGGATATACATCACAATTTTTATCTCATCTCCTCCTATCCTAACTTAGTAATTGAGCCTCATCTACCTCTAACCTTGGCATATTTAATTCTTCCATAAACGTTTCAATTTGTACATTTTCTTGATGTCCACATTTCTCTGCTTTAAACAGACTTATAGAATTTCTAAATATTTCTAATACTTCTACAGGATCTCTTGTTATCTTCCTTGTTACAGGCTCCTTAAGCTTGGCAACAGCCCTTTGGACTTTCTGTTGCCCGAGTCATTGTGCTAAAAGATTTTATGTTGTAGAGTTATTATCAAAAAAACATTTGCTTAACAATAATATTTCTAAATTCATGCATATTATTGAGGTAATGCCTTATTTTGTGTTTAGCATTCTGCAGTTGCTCTTCTTGTTCTGTGGGATTGTCCCTGTTTTGCAAAATTTTAATATTTGTCAGTCCCTCTAAAAAAATCTTGTTACTTCTTAATCATATCTCCCTTTCTTTTATTTCCATCCTATTTTTAAACTCTACTTTAATTTTATCTCACTCCCTAGCTATAGCTTCAGAAGAAATTTCTATATTCTCTGATAGCTCCTGAATAATTTCCACTACCCATTATTTAAATTCCTCTCTTTTCAACAATTAGGTGGGAACGTTCCAGTGTCTCAGTTCTGTTTCATTACCTTGTGATTTATTTTAGTTACTATTGATGCATGATCTGAAATAGTAATTGGGTGGGTATCAAAGACCTTCAATTAAATGCACATGTTCCTGTGAAATGTCAATTCTGTCTAGCTTAGACAATTTTTGTATCTCTGGGAATAATATGTAAATTTACTATGAACTCCTACTACTGAATTCACATCTTCCATGCCAAATATTTTCATAAATGTCTTCAAACATCTACCCTCCTTTGTTATATTTTACCTTCTGGGCCCCCAGACACATCTTCGCTGTTGCAAATCAAATTCCAGTCTCCACCTATAAGTAACATTCCTTGCTGAAAGCTGATAATTTCTCTCAGAATTTTCATAAGCTCCATTATAGTAGTTATAGGTGGAATAAAAATACATGTCAGTGTAATCCTCCTCCCTTGCCAGTAGCCCCTTAGTACTACAAATCTACCATTATCATCTTTATCCTCTTATATCACTATTGGAGCTCCTGTTGCTATTAACATAAGTACTCCTCTTTTCCTCTGCCCCAGGTATTCCACTGAATAACCATCCTGAAAACATTTCCTTATCAAATGTACATGTTCAGTTCTTTCCAAGTGTGTCTCCTGTAGCTTAGCTACTTGCACCCTATAGTTTTAATATAGTGTACTACTCTTTCTTTTTTGTATTTATTTGTGAGATCATTTACATTTAAAGACATTACAGAAAGCATCATTGTCTTAAAAAAGTTATTATTCCCATCTTTTATGTATGACAGCTTTTTTTATTAAAATGTCTACCTCCAGCTATTATGTTACATGCATAGGGTGTTTGGCAGGTTGACCTTTTATATAGATGTTTCTTGTCACATCCATTTGAACCTATGTCAACTCTTACAAAACTTTTTTTGTTTTACTGAAAGCCCTCAAACAAAATAACAAACACCTCAATGCCACCCTAAAACCCGTTAACTTAATAACAACACACAAAACTATGTACAACTTCAAATACTGAAGTTTTACCATCATAATAGGAACAAATGTTCCAAACTGACAATCACACTCACAGTCTTGAGTTAACTTAAAAAGAAAGGTTATCCCCATGCTAAGACGCATGGTCCAGCCCATGCTTCTACTAAGTGCTCTTTGGTTTTGCCTTATCCTTACAGCTCTCTCAGCAGGGAAAACACCTGAATACTTTCAGAGAACATTATCTTCTAGGCATTTTTCTTTATCAGATTGTCCTCTAGAGACATGAGAACCAGAAACAAAATTGCTAAGCATACATTTATTTACTAGACCAAAAGCCTTGAAATATTCAATATTCTTTTCCATTTACCTTTTTTTCTGTAAGCGTGTTGCTAGATCAAGCTTAGGGACTTTATACAGTCATTCCCCTGAGCAAGAATATGAAAAAGCAAACAAATTTTTCTTTGTCATGCTCTTTTTACCAGATTTTTCTTCTTTTTATTTTTTTACTTTACAGTGTCTACATTTCTTAAAAATGAACAAGGATTAGAAAAAAAGACAAAAAACAGGAGCACCTACTGATATTAGTATCCCCATTATAACTAAAATAACTGAGAAAACCTTTCTTTGGAACATGCACAGAAAATCATGCACTATTAATATAGTAGCATTAGAAAAGTTTACTTTTTCCCTCCTCTTCCCCTCTCCTAAGTATTTTTCATAACATTAATGACATGAAGTAGGGCATATTCTTTAAAGTCCCCTACAAGTTTAACAACGTCCAAAAAATCCAATATTTTCAGATTTGCTTGTTTTGTCATGTTTCAGTAATGTAATTATTGCTTTGTAATCCTACATTTGTCAATTTTTAAGTTACTGGTTTTATTCCTGTTCATCTCCATCTCCCAGATCCTGTCTTTGCATCATTTCCAGTGTATTCTTGATTCTTCTTGTCGACGTTTGTTTTTTTTTTCCTTCTTTCAAGCATTTTCCATTGAAACACTGGAAAAGGTTTTACTGGCACAGTATCTCTGTACTCTTTATTACCAACAGAACAAGAAGCAGAATCTCCTTCTCTTTCACAGCTCATGTTTGATAGACAAACTTTTGTATTTCTTCCTTAGCATGTACTTAATCAAAAATTATTTGTCCATCCAGGGAAAAATATTTTGAAGACAGATGGGTACAGCAGTTTGAACCTCATGCCTGCTTCACAACATTCCCTAAATAATGGAATAAATTTACTCTTCTTCTGTCTGGTATACAATGAGTAGTTATTCTCCTACTTTTAGTACTTTGTCCTTCTGCCACAGTTTTGTCAATTTCTGCTAGTAAGATTGCATCTTTACTATTGAAGGTCTAGGTTGCTTTCTCATAGCCAGGTTTAGAGCATACACATGATGTGCCCTTTCACTTAACAATTCCTGTTGTGGAATACCAGTGCAGTTGCTTATTTGTGCTTTCATAAAATTAATACAGTCTGTTCCTTACAGCTTCTTTGGCACATCAGAAAATCTCAGGTTTTCCCTATGTGCTCTGTCCTCTAATTCTATACTTTTTTGAAACACATTTTCTTGTGTAGTCTGCAGTAGTCTTATACTTTCCTCTGGGTCACTGGAAGTCATGTCTGAAGCTAGCACTGCTTTTTGTTGAACAGCTGTAGTACATTTCCCAATCTTTGTTTTTCCCTACCGTTTGTAGCTGATTTTCCTTCAGGTCCTCTGTGTTTCTTTTTTTTTTTTTTGGCATCCAGGCAGTGCAGCTACTAGCCAGATACTGAAATAATGAAGAAGCCTGGGGGTGTTCCGGGTGAAAGCTCTAAACTACACCATTGTTACATGTTTTCAGCATTAAACAGCTTTGTTTCCTCTTCATGGAGTCTCTTTTTCCACCGCAGTAGAGATTTTCTGAATCCTAAGATAATATTATTGGGTGTTGTAGAGAATGTCGATGCAAGGACCACTGCACTGCTAGAGTCCACTGAAGTATTCTCATATGAAGATGAGCAGTGGGTAGTAAAATTATTACAGCAGCCATCGACCCTAGGGTTTTGGGTATCAATCTTGCTGGGGGTGAGTGATGAGACAGAACTTGATTGACATGCAATTTCAGAGTAAGAGTTTTTTTTGAGGCAAAAGAGCTAGGCAACTGACTGTGTCTAGACAATCCCTTACAAACTCCAAGGCTTGAACTTTTTGATGCTGGGACTTTAACAGATTTATTGTAATACCAGATATTGAGATAGAAGTAGAAGGTAATCTCTGTCTTTTTCCAGAAGAAGCCTGGCTGGTGCATTTAGGATACAGTCTAAATATGGAAACACACTGAATCGGCACAGTCTTAGATGAGCTGCTACAACTGCCATGCATTTAGTGAACACCCTAGGGGCTATGGCGAGACGAAAGGGCAGGGCTCATAACTGATAATGACTGGCTCCCAGCTGGAAGTGTAGATATCTTCGGGAGCATCTATTTATTTTTATATGACAGTATGCATCCTGAAAATCTAGAGAATATACCCAGTCATCTCCTTCTGAAGGAGAGTCTGAATGGACTGAACCATGACCATCCTGAACTTGGAATTCATTACAAACTGGTTCAAATAAAAGAGATCCAAAATAGGTCTCAGGTCCCCTGTTTTCTTTGGCACTAAAAACAACCTTCAGAAAATTCCTGATCCTCTTTGGTATGGGGGAACTTCTTGGATGACTCTTTTGTCTGGCAGATTTTGAATTTCTAAAGCTGCTTGCTCCCACTGATTGGGTGGAACATTGGTGAGAATTATCCTCTTCTGAAGAGGAACTTGGGAAAAGGGAATGAAGTATCCGCTGGATATGATCCTTTTCACCCAAGAATCTTGTGTGATGGCTGCCCAGGCTTTTGGGTGCAAGATTATGAGCCCCCAGACTACCTCCAGAGAGGGACAGTTGGGTAACCTTTCAGGAGTACTGAAAGGGCCTGTTTGAGAAAGAATCCCAAGACCCTTGATTCTGCTGACCCCCCTCTGCCACAAAGGTGACATATCCCATTATATTTATTTCCCCCTCAGGCGCTAGGGGAAAATTTCCATGGGATTCCTAGAAAGGCCCCTACGATTTTCAGAACCACATTTTCTTACCTCTGCGTTGATTCCTGGAAAAGGTTCTTTGCGGGGCAGAAATATGTATTCCATGGTAGAAATGGTCTTTCCATCATCCTCACTGCAGGACAGCATCTCTTTAACTGTTGGTCCAAAGAGGGAAGATGCATCAAAGAGAGCATTTGAAAGACACTTTAAAAGGCTTCGCAAAATCACACAACCACATCCAAGCATATCTCCTAATGGTTATGCCTGAACTGGCAGCCTGTGAGGAACTTTCAGCTGAGTGTAAGATTAACCTCATGGATGCATTGGTAATGGATTGCAGGATGCCCAGTCAAGAGGAAAAAGACTTCTGCTCCTCTACAGACATGGACCCTGGTGGAGGGTTAAACAGTTCTTTGATTAAGTACCTCTGTAACCTCATGAAATGTGCCAAATAATTCAGCGACCATAAAGTGAAGGTCGCTGATGTATACACTCACTTCCTTAACCTGTCCAATGCCCTAGACTATCTGTTGGGGGTGGACAGAGTTCTGTTCAGAAAATTCCTTTTTAGTAGCTGCCACAGTCACCACGGCATCCACAGGAACACCTTTTGTCGAATGTAACCTGTCTGATGGGGCACTAAGAATTTTGCCTGGGCGCTTAGAAATCAGTTTTAGTGAGTTTGGTTCCTTCCATGCTCTGCAGGAGACCAGGTCTCTCAGCTCATCCACAGGTGGAGTATCCCAAGAAGTAGATGGCCAGACCCAAAGGCTTCCAAAAAGACTGACTCTTCCTGGGAAGGGTTTTGGGCAGATCAACCACCTTTTTGGTGAAGGATCTCTAAGATGTCCCTGAATGAGACATCCTCAGGTGGACATCTAGGGGACCCTTCCCCTTTATCAAAATCAGTGTCTTCTGTGAGGAATTCCTGTGGGGAATCCAGGTGCCTCCTTTTGCATGATCTCTTCTGAGGGACCTCCTCAGTGGGGTGCTCTGGGGAACTATCAGAAGAGATGGAAAGATCCTTAGTGGAAACTACCTGGATGCTCATCTGGGCTGGCTGTCCCTGAAGAGTAGGATGAGAAAATTCAGGATCCAAAGGAGGTTGAGGGCCACAGATCCCAGGAAGGAAGAGTTGAAGTCTGTCTGGGTAAAGACGATACCCTGTCCACCACCATGAAAGCCAAGGGCCCAGGAGACATCGAGGGCAATCCCACCACAGCCGAGACTCTCGGATCAGACAGCCCCCACCCACCATAGCCAAGACTCTCAGATCAGACAGCCCCCGCAGCCCACAAACCCTCAGATCTGAAAGGGAAGGTGGAGCTGAGCTATCCAGCATTGAATCTCCAAGAGGAAGTGATGGCTCTGAAAACTTCAGATCAGAGGTCAACCCCTTGGATCTGGTGCTGAAACTTTGGCTCCAACAGCCATCATGTTCCAACAGTGTCAGAGCCGATCGGGTCAGGGAAGTCTGAGTCGAGGATGCTAGGACCTTCAAATCTGATGGATCATCTCTCTGGTCCTTTGGATCTGAGGACTCAGAAACCATGGGTCGAATTGTGGAAGCATGTACAGGATGGAAGGTAGATTTAAGGCTCACAGATCCAGTGGGAGACGAAGACAGCAGAACCCTCATCTGGATGTGAGTTCTGATGAACTTATCATCATCCTATCCACCTCTGATTTAGAAAGACTCCGGGAGGACCTAATAGAAGGGGAAGTGCATGGTGGTCTTGAAGACTTTTTTGGAGTCTCTTTGAGGAATGGAGACATTAAGGTAGGAGATACTCGCTCCAGGGAAAAACGCAGAGAATGGAGCCGAGAAGACTTAGTACTTACAGGTATCAGATCTGAACTTTTGGATACGAGGTCTTGGGCGCCTTCCAAGGAAGCTGTGAGGAAGGCACTGACTGAGGCAACTTGGATGAAAAGCATTTCCTATGCTCTACAGCCTCTTTGGATTTCTGAGAGAGGGTTTGAGCCCCTGACGAAGATGTACCAGTAAAAGGAGTCAAAGCTGGAAGAAATCCTTTGAGGATTAATTTATTTGCCCTGACATTAAAGGCCACACAAATAGAGGAGGAAGTGTCCAGATGTGTTGGCCCCAAATAGTACATGCACTCCCTGTGAGCATCAGAGTTTGGGATTTTATGCCCACAAGAACTGCACTTTTTAAATCTGGTAGGCTTATTAACCAAAATGGAAACACCAAAAGGTTAGCAATCACAAAAAAATAATTAATAAAATTAAAAGTTTTTTTTTTAAGGAAGCTAAAGAATACCTCAAAAGAGATAGAAAGGAAGTAAAAAATCTACCAACTATGGTAGTTGGAGATTACCTCAAAAGAGGTAAAAAAAAGAAAATTTATAAAGTTTTAAGCTTAAAATTTTCCCTATAAATAAGGAAAGGAATTGAAAAGGATGGTAAGGGAGATGGTACACAGTATAACTAACAAAGATAATAGAGACTTTGAAGTTTTAAAGGTAAACTCACAAATCAATATTTCCCCAAGCTCCAGAAGTTGCAATCCTATCTGATCTTGATGAGCAACAAATAAGATCTGAAGTAATTCAATGATCAGAGGCATTATGGATAAGGGAGGAGCTTGAGAGTCAGATCCTAGAATCTAAAGAAAGTGGGAGAATCAGTTCCGAGGATCAGATCAAAATCCATTTGTTCAGAAACGAATGAAAATGGCAACATCAGATCTATAGTTATTGCTATTGCCACTGATCCTAAGGCTTGAAACACTAGCCATGCTGGGGGATAAGAGCAGGGGATTACTTCCAATACCTGTAACCTGAGGGAACAAACTGTTGTTAGAGGTAGCTAAGCTGTTTTGCTAATCATGTCTAAACAGGCACCTATGAACTTCAGAGTCTGCATAGGTGTAAACTGTGATTTGGTGTAGCTGACCATGATGACATGTCTGGAGCAAGTAATCCCTTGCTTGTATAAATAGATGCTTGGATGGAGGGGTCAGAAGCCAGACACTTAGGTATGGAAACACCCAGAATCCCAGCATTCTCAGGTGAGCCACTACCACTGCCCAACATTTGGTGAGCACCTTGGGGGGCTATGGTGAGGCCAAAGGTCAGTGCTCTGAAGTGGTAATGACTGGTTCCCAGCCAGAAGTGCAGGTGTCTCCTGATATGACGGTATGCAACCTGAAGGTCTGTTGAGCACATTCAATCATCCTTCTGCAGTACAGGCAAAATTGACTGAACCATGACCATCAAGTACTTTGAATATTTTACATATTGGATTAGTTTGATGAGATCCAGGATTGCTCTCAAGTCCCCTGTCTTTTTTGGCACTAAAAAAGAATCTTGAATAAGTTCCAGATCCTTGCAGGTCTGGTGGGACTTTTTGGATGACTCTTTTTCCTAGCTGCTTTACTATTTCTAAGGCTGCTGTATCCCTCTGATTGGGTGGTTTATTGTTTTTTTTTCTGTTATTGTTGGATGAATTTGGGGAAAAGGCATGAAATAACCTCTGGATACGATAATCTACACTCTAGTTTCTTTTGTGATGGATGCCCAGGCTTCTGGGTGCAGAGATAAGCACCCCCTGACGGCCTCCAGAGTACAGTAGTCAGACAATCCTTCTAGAGAGCTGGTAGAGCTCATCACAGAAGGTGTCTCTGAAGCCCTGATTCTGTGGGCCACCCCTGGTACTAGGGTGGTGTCCTCCATTAGAATTCTCCCTCTGCCCAGGAAGAACTATCTCCTCATGAAACTTGGAAAGGCCTTTGGGACTACTGAAACCACATCCTTTTACCACTGCATTTACCCCAGTAGAAGGATCTCTGAGGGGTAGAAAAACAGATCCCAATTCAGACTGGGTCTTTATATCTTGCTCACTTCTGGAAAGTGTTTCTTTAACTTTGGGGGCGAATAATGAGGATCTATCAAAAGGAGCATTGATGAATGAAGACTTGAAGGGATGTGCAAAAATCACACAGGCACATCCATGTGCCTCCTGACTACAATGCCTGAACCTATAGCCCTTATAATACCCTTCACTGCATGACAGATCAGCCTTATGGAACTATTGGAAATAGAATAAAGGGTGGCCAGTTATGAAGAAACTGTTCTCTGGTTCTCCACAGACAGGGGCCCTGAGATATTTGGAAAGCTACTTGGTCAAATCACTTTGTAAGCTGGTGAAGTCTGCCAAATAATTAAGTGACTGAAGAGCAAAGGTCGCCAAGGCATAAATGCACTTGCCAAATCTGACAAGGAGATGACCTCTATTCTGCAAGCTTCCTCCTAGTGCCTGCCGCTAGCATCATGGCATATATTGGAACTGTCTTGTTCTAGTGGACCCTATCTTTGGGTGGAGCTAAAAACGTACCCAGTCTTTTAGGTATGGGTTCCGTATTATCCGGCTCCTTCCATGCCAGACGTGAGACAAGGTTGGCCAACTCATCAGCTGGAGGGACTAGCACAGATGTAGCCGGGCAAGACCCAAAAGCCTCCAGAAACACAGACTTCTCCTGGAAGGGGTTTCAGAAAACCATCCACCTCTCTGCTTAAGAATTTCCAGGATCTTTCCAAAGGAGACATCATCAAGCGAAGATCTGGAAGACTCTTTCCCTCCAATGAAAGTCAGTGGCTTCAGTGACAGACTCCCGAGGAAAATCTAAGTGTCTCCTTTTGCACTTCCTCTTCCTAGGAACCTCATCAGTGGGATAGTTTGGTGAAGTATCAGAAGTGGGTGGGGATTTCTGAATGAGGACTGTCTGAAGGGTAGTAGTGGGTGGCTGGCCCACTGGAATAGATATGACAAGCTCAGAGCTTAAATTCAATGGAGGAAGAAGGACTGGATTCAAGGAGGGAAAGGATGTCCTCTCTCTCTAGGTACAAAGGAAGTCCTCTCCACTATCTCAAAAGGTAGAAGGTGCAATGGAAACAGCAGCCAGTCACACCAGTACCTAAAGTAGCTGTATCAAACTATGAATCCCCATAGATCCCTGCCTCAAGAACAGAGTCAGAGCTAAACTAACACCAAGATGCAATGATGGCTCCAACAGCTTCAGAGTCAATCCCAACCCCTCAAAGCTGGTGCCGAAGCTTTGGCAACAACAATCATCCTGCTCCAAAGAGATCAGAGCAGGGTGACTCAGGAGAATGGTTGCAGTGGGTGAACAACCTACCTTCGGATCCAAAAGAACATTCTGGAAGATCTTGGATCCAAGAGCTCATAAACAACCAGTCAGACAGTAGAAGGAAATATAACATGAAGATGAGAACATGGTAGGCTCAAGTATCTGAAGGAAGCTGAATTTATTCCCATCTGGTCTGAGCCCTGAGAAACTTCCTCATCATTCTATCCACTTCTGCTTCAGATTAACTTTTGGAGAACTTAGGAGATGAAATAGTGGAAGGTGGGCCAGAGGGCTTCCTCTGTGTCTCTTGCAAAAAAGTTAAATGGAGCTGAGGAGATATTGTCTATGAGAAGAAACATGTATATCGGATCTGAGGAGATTTAGTGCTTGGACTTCAAGGATCTGAAGTCGGCGTCTGATCCGGTTTCTTAGAAACTTCAGTCAGAGGTTCGGGAATCAGAGTCAAATGAGAATAATGGTCAGGGGGACCTTTTCTTTTAGAGCAGTGTCATGTCTCCCTTTATCAGGTTTTTTGGAGGAGACTTGAGCCCCAGCCAATAAAGTAGCAGAAGAAGGTAGTAAGCCTTTTAACACTAATTTGCTCCTGTTGTCACTCAATGCACAGGGGTTGAATCCTGAACAAATGGAGCAGTCAACTTCAAAATGGGCAACACCCAAACAATAAACATGACGGTACTTAGAAGAGTACTCTCATACGGATAGACAGGCCTAACTAGAAGACAAGCTTTAAAATTTGAAAAGATTTTAATGTTATCAAAAATCCACTATAAAGTCAAAGGGAGGAAGAGGAAAAAGGGTCTATGTTAAACATTGAATGCTTAAAAACGAACGATGATTTACTGAACCCATGTAAGCAAAAGCTTACAATCTCGAATGCTTAGAACAGCAATTTTTTTTTCCAAGGGAAAAAAAATCACTGTTCCACAAAAAAAAAAAAAATGAAAACATTACACAAAGTGGGGGGCTTCGCCCCACACACACCCATATGGGGGGCTGTGCGCCCCACAACCCCCTTCTTAAATATACCAACTCCGAGATCGCACTACAGTCACAAAAACAGCAAACTAACGGAAGCGGCCAAGCGATTTCTTTCCCAGGGAAAGAATTTGCTTATATGCCGTTTCGCTATTTTGCCTTTTCTTGCTTTCAAGTTCAATCAAGACGCATTCAAAAGAATGCTTCTTCGATCATTTAATAGGAACCTGTGGAAAAAAATATTACAAATAAAAAACTCACAAATAGTGAGATGAAGATTACTATTTAACCCCCTAGATCGACCGCAGAAAATTTGCATCTGAATTTTTCCAATTTCCAGACATCCAGTCAGATTGCTGGGTGATAATATCAAACTATCAAAACTCCTAGGTGGTGTCATTACAAGAGTCTTTCGAGGATGGATGCCCCCAGAAAAGCCCTGAATCTAGAAATCAAAACAATCTTGTAGTGTTTAGAAAGGATATGCAATGTTGACCAAGCTGCCTCAGCACAAATATTGTCAATGGAAGAATTCTTGCAGAATGCAGTAGATGAAGCCACAGAACATTTGGAATGAGCCTTGGGTTTAACTGAAAATGACTCACTGCAGCTTTCGTACACAAAAATGGTGCAGTCCAACAGACATCTGGACAGAGTTACTCTGGAAACCATTTCTTTCAGACCAAATAAGCTGGGAAATAAACAACTACAAGTCCTTTTTACATTCTTTAGTGCAATGAAAATAAAATCTCAGTTGCCTACGACATCCAAAGTATGAACATTCCCCTTTGTTGGAATAGCTAGGAAAGAATAGTGAAAGGTTGAGGGAGTGATTAAAGTTAGATTCAGAAGCCACCTTAGGGATGAAGGCCAGATTGGTTCTGAGGGAAAGACTGTACTTCTGAAAAATAAGGTATGGCCTAAGTGAGGACAGTGTGTCCAATTCAGAAATTCTTCTGACCCATGTAATGGTCACAAGGAAGATAGTTTTCGAAGAGAGGAATTTCAACATCACAAAAGAAGCTAGTTCAAAGAGAAGCTGAGTTAACACTTCCAGCACTAAATTCAAACCCCAGTGAGGGACTGGCTGGCAGTCTTAAAAGGAAAAAAACCTATCTGAAGGAGAAAACTGGAAATTAAAACCAACTGCACTTTAATCACTGAAAAACTTGCACTTCCATCAAATAAGGTTGCTAGAAACAGCAAAATATCAGGAATTGAGGCCACTGCGGGGTAAATCTGACTAGATGTTGCCCCAAAATGTATTTTATTTATTTACTTTGTTTAACATTTGTTAACTGGGAAAGTGTTGCTAACTGGGAAAACATTGCCATTTACTGAGGTAGACATTCTGAGTGGAGTCTTTTTAAGATGCAGACACTATCCCTAACAATGTCTTGTGACAAGTCAGGATTCACGATCATCACTTTTTTTGTTTTTTAAAGGTTATGGAAATCCAGATGAAGCTTTGGGGATGGGTGAGACAGAAGATCAAGAGCTGGATCTAAAGGCTAAGGTGGCTTTTTGAGATAAAGTCTTAGCAGAGGGAATCAAATTTGTCTGAGACAGAAAAGGACAATGAGAACGACTGTTGCTCTGCACTGGAGGGCTTTCTTTAAGAATTTTGGAATCGGAGAAATTGAAGGATAGGTGTAAAGAATCTTGGAAGGCCACTGGTCACAAGAGCATCTGTCAAAAGACTATTCCATCATGGGAAACCAAGGCAAAGTAAGTGTTGCACTTTGTGTTGGCCGGGACAGAAAAAGATTGCAGCCTGAGCTACAGTTAGATTGAGAGACCACTCATAAGGCATGAGTATTCTTCTTCTTCTACGCCTGTCTGCAATGTAGTTGGATTTCCCAGGAATGTACTTTGGTACTAAAAAGCATAGCAAACCAATTGCACATTGCCACACTCTCACTGCTTCCCAACACAAAGGGTAGGCCCTGGTTCCCTCCCTGCTTGTTTATGTAGTTGGTCTGAATGGAAATCACACAAAGAAGAAGGAATTCTTGAAGCTACTGCAATGCTAGGAAAAGCACCCTCACCTTCAATTTGTTGATGTGAAGGTTGAACTCATGAACATTTCAAACACCTTGGACCATCTTCCCCAGAAAATGCTCCACTCCATTCCTAGGAAGAGGCATCTGCGGTGACCACCATTGCTGGAGGAGGGAGAACAAAGTATATTTCTGCATAATCCTGTTGAAGAGATCAACCAAAGCAAATGAGTCCTGTAAGTGTTGGTCAGAATGATGGGGAATTCAAGACTGTGGGTCAGTTGAGATCACTGAATGCACAGTAACCACTGTAAAACCCTAATGTAATAATGAGTGAACTGAACCATCAGAATACAAGAAGCCATAAGATTCAGGATCAAATAAGCTGAGGGTGTGTTGCAATGGATCTTTTATTGCCTTGTGAGAGCCTATATTCTTTCTGAGGACAAGGATTCTAGACGGCAAGCCATGTCCAGAAGGTAGATGATAAAGTGCAAATACTGAGTGGGTTCTAGCTCAGACTTTTCGATATTGACTGTGATGTCCAAGGACAGGCAAATCTGGAGAAGGTAATCCCTGGCTTTCAGTAAGGATTCCACTGCTGAGGCGGCCAGGAGCCAGTCGTAAAAATATGGGAGCAGCCTGGTCCCTTACTTACTTGCTTTATTTGGAATTTAAGTGGGGTAGAGCACTAATCTCAATGAATTGATTTCAGTCTCAACCCTAGGTAAACAGAGCAGATATATGACATTACATACACAGTGAATGACAAAATGCAGTATTTACATAACCATATACAAAGTGAATATCAAAGTTGGATTGAGCGTATAAAGGCAATGGATAAATGACATATAGAGAGTGACTGACAAAAAACAATATATGCGTGCATTATATACAGAGAGGAAATCAGAGATGGCAAGCTGAAAGAATCACAGTCAAAAGTAGAGTCAGACCAAGGTAAGTAGAGGAAAGAAGGGTATGAATAGGTTAAGTTACACGACCAGATAAAAATAACAGCTGCATTTTTTTCTACAGTCTTGAAATGTGCTTTTATTTCTGATCAGAACATGGGATAACATGAATTGTCTTTAAGAAAAGAAGGGAAAGACTCCCAAAGTTTGGGACCAAGGAATAAGAAAGCATGGCCTGTCATCCTTAAAAACACAATTTAATGGTCAAAATGGACTTTCAGAAAATGTCAGCACAAACTTGTTTTAAGCAAACATACTTCAGAGTATTATAAATATAAGGGTAGCTAGCAATTTTGAGAACCACAGATGCAATTGTAGCCACAGGTTTAAAAAAAAAACGAAGTCAGAGGATCAGACAGTTTGCCTTGTAGTTTCCTATACAGGGTTAAAGGAAATCTTATTAAGATGACACACCAGGTGGATTCCTATACAGACTTATGCACAGCACAAATATCCCCCAATCAATCATGCAAACAAAATATTAGCATGTGGACATGCCAGTTAAAGGATTGGAGTGTACCAGAAACCACAAACATCAACTCTCATATATATATATATATATATATATATATATATATATATAAATCACAGTTAGAAAAATAAATTCTTTTGCTTGAAGAGCAGCCCCCATCCATCTCATTATGGGGTCTTCACTCCCATACTCCTTAAATATACTAAACTCATGATCTCACCACCAAGGGAAAAGGCTAACATCAGTTCTAAGAACTACATGCTTCTCTTACCCTATGGTAACAGGATGTGTTAGTGTCATTTCCCAAAGTTGGATGCACCACACTCATAAAAAAAAAAAAAAAAAAAAATCAGACCCATTAGCCTGTCCAGTAGTTTATTTAAGTTCATGCAGAGAGCTATGATGGAGCCTATACAAACTGGGTGGACCTCTTCAATTAGATGTGAATTAGTATTACTTTGTAAAGGCATGATCTTGCCTACTGAATCATCTAGCATTGTTTGAAAGAGTAACACCAGTAGTTGATGACGAGGTTCCCCTACTGAAAATGTGAGACCTGTAATTGTGAACCCCAGTACCTTGAAAAATAAATGTCAATTTCATAAGAAAAACAATGATTTTAAAAACCCGATGCAACAACAATATAACATTTCTTGAATGGAAACTTCAGACCATGTATGAAGAACCCCTGCACCTCTCCTAGTATGGGTTGGAACTGTCCACTTTCCCCCTATAACCCCATATATAAATCTGAGTCTTGGCAGAGTCTGATACACAGACCTCCATAAGAGAGGCTGTTACCTCTTCTCTTACCAAATCCTAAGGTATCCTGTCCTTTCCTTCAGTCAAAAGCACGCACAGTCCTCCCTTCTTGGCTGATACTCAACATCTGGTCTAACTAGACATGCTGGACTCCTGACCCTTAATGGCTATCCACAGAGCATCACCAGAGGAATCAGGAAGATTAGACTGATGGTCCAATGACACTGATACTACTACCATGGGTACATCAGTCCCAGACTGAGATAAAGAGGTTAACAGCTGCATCCCTTTTAAACCCTCTTTATCAATTTTCCTCTTCTTCTTCCACTGAAAAGTCACATCCAATGAAGGCAAACTGTTAGTCATGGATGTCTGCGGCAAGACTTTCAGTTGCTAGTTCTTCAGAAAAAGCCTAAGGCTATTTACCCTACTTTGAATAGTTTTGGGGTAAGCTACAAAACAAATGGCACAAGACAATAAAAACGTAACTTTCACCAAAGCAGAAAATGCAGACTATCTCAGAGTCGTTGTACAAGATCAGCCTAATACATGGACTTTTCCCCTTTCTGACAGACATGAGATGTATATAATACTACTACACTTTTTTAATGAAAAAGAAAGGAAGGTCTTCTATGAAGTACTAATCTGCCTAACAAGCTTAGTTGCAAGCCATCTGCTGTTACTGAAGATGCTGTTGAGACAAGACATCTGGCTGAATGTTTCAACAGCAAGAAAGTTCAAAATTTTGGCAACTGTACAGCCTTTTTATAACAGAATGCTCTACTACTTCAATATGTGTATGATGTGCAAGGTGTCCAAAAGCTTTACTATACTGGCTGGACATCAGATATCCTTAGAAAGATATGTCCCATATAGCTTTATGCCACTGCGACAATGAACTAATAATTAACATTCCCTGGCACCCGAATGAGGAGGCTGCAGGCTCCCCACATTCAATAACTAAATATATTTATAAAATTGTACTACCTTGGAAACAGATGGAATACTTAGCTTACAAAAAAAAAAAAAAAAAAAAAAAAAAACAGTATTCATTTCACTGCATCCAGGGAAGTGTGACCTCAGAGTTAAATTATATAGTTAGCTGGGAGATGAGGGTCAGAGATGACCAAAAGGGGGTTGCAGAGCGACATGTAAAAAAAATCCATTTTTGTTTTAATATGCAATTAAATTAACTACACTGAGTATGTCAGTCAGTGATGATGCTTCCAGGGCATACCTCTCAATTGTCCAGATTTATGCAGAGTTACCAGATTTTTGCAACATATTTTTGGTCTGTTCCTTACAAAAGTTGTACTTTTTTTGGCAAGTAACTGAGAAAGTACAGTTGTGTACACTTACCATAAATGTAGATGTTCGAGTGTATTCACTGTTGCAGTCATCACTTGTGGGTTATCCCTGCTGTGTAGCCCTCGGCCGGCTCGAATACTAGAGTAAAGGATTTCTCTCCTGCGTCGGCTGTCTGTAATGTGAGACTGATGTCAGGTCATCAGGGCTATAAAATGAGGCAGCCGACACCATTACATCAGTTTTTCTTGCTCCCAATAGGTATGAGCCACCAAGAAGAGGAAAAAGGGGATGGTGGGAGGGAAACAGGACTGCAACAGGGAATAACCTCGAACATCTACATTTATGATGTGTACACAACTGTACTATGTTCTCTGTGTTTCACTGTTGCAGTCATCACTTGTAGGAAAATTCCCAAAGCTGAGAAACAGAGAGGAGGAAGCACGATAGGAGCTTAAAGCAAGCACCCATTCAAGGAGATGCCAGCATGCCCTGCAGGATTGCAGATGCAAAGCCTGCCCTGATTTTGGAGAAGGTAGTGAGCTGGTAGTGTTTAGTGAAGGTGTGGATTGATGTCAAAGTAGCAGCTTACAAAATATCCTTGGTAGGAACCCCTCTCATAAAGACTGTGGAAGTAGACCCTGCCCTTTTAGATTGAGACCTGATGGATTTGTGGGGACTCTTTCCATGACAGGAATAGCAGAAATGGATACAATGTGAAATCCATTTAGAAATGGTCTGTTTTGGTATGGGTTTCCCCACTGCCCCAAGAGCGAAACAGACCAGCAGCTGGTCAGTTTTTCTGACTGACTTGGTCCTAGCCAGGTAATATCTCAACTGTCTGTGCACGTCCAGGGTATGCAAAATTCTTTCCCCTTTATTATGGGGGTTGGGAAAGAAGGTAGGTGGATGGATGGCGGGGTGAGGGTAATATCCAAGACCACCTTAGGCATAAAGGAGGGGTTGGTACTAAAAGACACCCGGTCAGCATGGAAAATGATGAAGGGCTCAGTGGCCATAAAGGCCTGAAGCTCCAAAACTCTCCTGGGTGAGGTGATGGCCAGCAGGAAGGCAGTTTTCCAAGAAAGGTACTTCAGGTCTGCTGAAGCAGCAGGATCAAAGGGAGGCAAAGTCAGTTTTTCCAGGACAAAGTTTAGATACCATGCAGGTGCAGGTAGCCTTCTAGCTGGTCTGATGTGGGCCACCCCTGTAAGGGACTGTTTTAACAGATGTTGGGAAAAAATGGGCTGATCGACTGTATATAGGTAGAGATAGCTGAGCCATGTGTTTTGATGGAGGAGTATGATAATCCCTTTTCTAGGAGCTCAGCCAGGTAGTCCCAAATTAATGTCAGACTGGCCTGGGTGCTGTTGATATCTTTGTTGTGGCATCAGATGGTAAATCTTTTCCATTTGACGGAGTAGGACTTTCTGGTGCTGGGCCTTCTGGCCTCCTTAACAATGTTTATAACCTCTCTGTTGAAGACTGTGGCGTCATCCGCCTTTGTAGAATCAGCCATGCAGATAGCTTGAGTGTGGGGAGGTTTGGATGCAATACCTTCCCTTTCTCCTGAGTTAGAAGGTTTGTTGTTAGAGGCAGGTCCATGGGAGGATCTTTGGCCAGACTGAGGAGCAAGGGGTACCAGTGTTGTCTGGGCCAGTGTATAACAATGAGGATGAGGATAGCCTTTGGACCTTCCTCCCTGATCTTGATAAGTACCCTGGGAATCAGGGGTAAAGGGGGAATGCGTACACAAACAGGCTACCCCAGGGGAAGGAGAGGGTGGCCACCTTCCAGGCTTCTGGATGAAACTCTCTCGTGCAGAACTTGCTTAGCTGGTAGTTATCTGAGGTTGCAAAGAGGTCTATGTCCAGGTTCCTCCAGGTTTTGCTGATGTTGAGAATGGTCTCCCTGTATGACTCCCACTAGTGGAGATCCAGAAGAAGTGTTCTGTTTCCCTGGTATGTACTGAGCAGATGCAGTCCCAGATTTGAGGCTGACTGCCAGATTTGCATAGTTAAGCGACACAGGGGGTAGGAATAAATACTCGCCTGCTTGTTGATGTACCACATGACTGTTGTGTTGTCTGTCTTGATTAAGAGCACTCCTGGTCTCAGGTGATCCTTGAAAGCTTGGATTGCCCTGTGACCCACCAGCATTTCTTTTAGGTTGATATGTAGGTCCCGAATCTCCTGTTCCCAAACGTCCTGGGTGCACATACTTCCCTGGTGTGCCCCCCAGGCTGTGTCTGAAGCGTCTATAGTGATGTTTTGGCCCTGTGGGAGAATGATAAAGGGTAGACCTTTGTTCTGGGTACACGCCTCTGCCCACCATAAGAGTTTCTTCTTTAAAGCACGGAGACAGGGACAGCTGTTACTCCAGTGAGTGTGAATGTTTGCACCAAAGGTTCCTGAAGTACAATTGTAGTTTCCTCATGTGCAATCTGGCTAGGGGAATTAGTAGAATGCAGGACATTATGTAACCCAGAGCTCGCAGGAATTTCCTTGCTGTGAGGTGGGTCCTGTGGGCCAGCTGAGAAAAGTAAGAGTGAAGGAAAATCTGCTTCTCTGGAGGGAGGTAGGCAGTTAGTGTTGCTGTGTCCAGCAGAGGTCCCAGGACGGTTAACCTTCTTGTGGGTGAAATTGGGACTTCTCCTAGTTAACAGTGAATCCCAGGGAGGTAAGGAGAGTTTGAACAAAGGTGAGATCCTGCAGGAGTTTTTCCTTGGTGTCTGCCTGTATGAGGCAGTCATCTAGGTAGGGTTAAATCTGTATGCCCTTCTGTCTGCAGTAGGCAATTACCGGAGCCAGGCACTTGGTAAAGACTCTGGGAGCAGTAGATAAGTCAAACGGCAGAGCAGAGAATTGAAAGTGTAGTGACCCTGCTCTGAAATGCAGGAAACTCCTGCAGGACTTCCTTATTGGGAAATGGAGGTAGGCATCATTCAGATCTAGGGTCTCTAGCCAAGCCTGAGGCATCAGCAATGGCAAAGGATTTTGTAGGGTCAGCATTTTGAATTTTGGACCTAGTGGAAGCTATGGCCTTATATAAGGTTAGCTTAACCAGTGGCATGGTCATCGGTCGCTGCCTGGCGTCGTCGTTGGAATAGTCTCTACAGAACCTGGTACCTACGAAGCTGCTCCGGACTCAACCGCATGACTGAAGGCTAACATACCGGCAGCAGAAGATGGACCCGGTGGCATACTCGACTACAAACAGGTCTTGGTAGAGGCCTGCGACAGATCCTTGGCTGGTGTCAGGGCTGCAAAGGCACCTCACTGAGTTCAGCAACTATAGTGGGTGGAAGGCTAGCTGACATCAGATCAGAGTCATCGGAAAGCCTAACTTTATGAGACCTATCCTTTTCCTTATCTTTCTTTATTCTGGGAAAAATCAACAGCAGCCTGACCGACTGACGCCATTTTTGCGATGAGGAAAGGACTCACTAAAGTGTCTAGCTAAAATTTCAGCTCTCCTCCTAATAGTACTAGCATTAAACAAAGCACAGAACCAACAACTGGGGACATCGTGGTCTGGGTCTAGGAAAGTCATGCATCAGGTATGGAAGTCTCAGTGTGAGATCTGTTTTCCACAACTGAGGCAATTATTGACTTTCTCTGACATCGGTTAAAAGCAAGAAAAGGTTCCCTAACAGGGTACTTAGCTTTAGATGGTTACTCCTTCACTCTGGCAACAGGCGACCGATGCACTTGTGTACTGCTTCTGCTTCGGGATCCACGGCAAGAAAGACTGATATAATGACGTCGGCTGCCTCATTTTATAGCCCTAACATCAGCTTCATACTACATACAGTCCACGTAGGAGGGAAATACTTTACTCTGGTATTCAGGCCAGCCAAGGGCTACCCAGCAGGGATAACCCACAAGTGATGACTACAACAGTGAAACACGAAGAACATCTGAAATCACTAAATAATGACAGGTATTTGGGTTTCTGACTTCATATCTTTCAGAAAATGCAAGGTAATACAAAATCGGTTATTTCAGCAATAAAACTTATAAA